>NW_015170915.1:674180-698698 GCF_001447785.1 Gekko japonicus | reverse complement strand
CCCGGCCCTTGATGGGGCACCGTTGGTGCCTGCGCTGAGGGTTAGGAGCCTGGGTGTGATCCTGGATGCCTCACTTTCTATGAAGGCCCAGGTCACCACCATTGCCAGGTCTGCCTTTTATCACTTTTGGCAGGTCATGCAATTGGCCCCTTGTCTCTCTGCCCAGGACTTGGCTATAGCGACGCATGCAATGGTCACTTACAGGCTAGATTACTATAACTCGCTCTATGTGGGCTTACCCTTGAACCTGACCTGGAAACTCCAACTGGTGCAAAATGCGGCTGCTCATGCTAGATTACTATAACTCGCTCTATGTGGGTTTACCCTTGAACCTGACCCGGAAACTCCAACTGGTGCAAAATGCGACAGCTCGCCTGCTGACTGCAACGCCTATGCGGGCGCGTATTAAGCCATTGCTCCGCCAGTTGCACTGGCTACCAATTGAGTACTGGATCTGTTTTAAGTCCTGAGCGGTCTGAGACCCACATATCTAAGGGACTGCCTCTCCCCATATACCCTCCGGAGAGCCTTGTGCTCCCCTGTTCAACATCTACTGGTTATCCCTGGCCCAAAGGATGTCCACCTAGCCTCAACTAGGGCCTGGGCTTTTTCTGTCCTGGTCCCTACCAAGTGGAACATGCTCCCACTTGAGATCAGGGCCTTGTGGGACCCATTACAGTTCTGCTAGGCCTGTAAAACAGAGCTGTTCTGCTAGGCTTTCAGTTGAGGCAATGGACACCCAATTAGTTGGCCTGCAAAGGTTTCCCTGACTATTTGCCCTGTGCGGAGTCCTGGTATTATATGAGCTTGGTGTGACTCCAGTTACCATCAGTCCAGCTTATAGGGGGTCTGAACTGTTATATTTAATTTGCCATCTTTTAATTGTTTAATGATTTTAGCTGCTTTAAGAATTAATTATATTTCCTGGTTTTAATTGTTCATGCACTTTGTTGTTACCCGCCCTGAGCCCAATTTGGGAAGGGCAGGATATAAATTTAACTAATAAATAAATAAACAAGGGTCCTAATAGAGGCTTGCCTTGAACTTCATGGGGCCACCATGAGTTGCTTGTGACTTGAAGGAGCAGTTTACCTTTTATAATTACCTTCCTAAAGATTTTTTTTTATACAGCACTCTTGTTTCCAGCAATATATTCACCATATGTTTTTTTACCCTGGCCCTGACCTGGTGGAACATGCCTCCACTGGAGATCAGGGCCCTGCGGGACCTATTACAGCTAGGCTTCCCATAGCCGCCCGGGGGGCGGGGAAAACCCCGCCCCAGAGGCCTGTTCCCCGCCGGCGGTGGATCGGGCCCCGGGGGGAACCCCACCCCGGCGTGCACGTCACCAGGAAGTGATGTTAGGACGCCAGGCACGCTGGGGGTGGGGCCACGAACATCCAACTCTATGGTTTTCCCTCAGATGGTCGTGGCCCCACCCCTAGCATGCCTGGCGTCATAACGTCACTTCCTGGTGACATGCGTGCGGCATATGCATTATACTTACGATAAATAAGAAATTTATTAATATTGAAGTTTGCCATCATTATAACTTCATGGTTTTGAATTTTATATTGCAAACTGGATACTGTGCAGCTCAGCTTAAACTGGATACTGTGCAGATGCAGCACACCAACCTCTTAGCCTCTTGCAAGAACCTTTTGCCTTTCCCTTAGACTCCATCACCCTTGTTTCTTTCTTCCTTTCTCTGTCCCGGCTCCAATATAGCCATTAGAAAAGATTTTCACTCATCCAGCCATTCATGCATTCTAACACAAGCCATAACTGAGGGATGGTCATGCACCACTGAATCAGAAAGTGCCTTCATGAAACGCGTGTTGAGAGCTACTGACAGATGTGCAGTGTAGGATGTAAAACCTGGTATGGCGAATGTCTCTTCTAAGTGGCTGACACTCCGGCTTGCCCTTTGCAGGGATGTGGAAAGTAGGCAACATCTCCTCCTAACTCAGATGGTCTGCCCACAGTAAGGCAACTTGCTTCTTGCCATGGGTTGCAGAAACAAGCAACCCAGGAGCTTGATTACTAAAACTCGAAGTGATGCCATGACTCACAGGTGTGCCATTCTGCAGCCCCTAAGCCCCAAGTCATTTTAACAGTGGGCAGATAATCTGAGTTATATGCAGTTGTAAGTGGCTTCACATCCTTACAAAGGGCGAGCCAAGACAGCTTCAGCATCGCTATGTTATGCATTACCTCTTTCATATTCAGTGGTGCATGGCCATTCCTCAATTACCACTTGTGTTAGAATTAATGGGTTACTGGATGAGTGAAAATCTTTTCTAGATATACATGTGTGTGTGTGTGCGCGCACACATGTGTGTGCGTGTGTGATATTTGTATTCCACCCACCCTCCAAGGAGTTCAAACATGGTTGTTCTCAATGTTGCCTTCACAGCAACCTGTGAGATAGGTGAGGGTGGAAGAGAGTCTCTGGTCAACTTGAGAGTTACTTGGCAGAGTGGGGATTTGAACCTCGTTGTCCCCAGTCCTAGTCCAACATCCTAATGACTGTACCACAGGAAAGACAGGAAGTATAGAGAACAGTGGTGTCCCCTGGTCATTGCAAGAGAGAGAGAGTTCAGGTTATGATGAAAGAGCTAAGGAGGAAACAAGAGAACTTTGATAAGCAGAGTTCCCACTGCACTTCTGTTAATATGAAAGTTACCATGGAACGTTGAGATTCCTATTTGGGATAAATGCCTGAGAAATTTCACTAAAGTATTTCAGATCTCTTTTTGCCTGAGACTCTGGAAAGCTTGTACAAGTCAGAGCAGACCATATTGAGCTAGATCCAACTAGTATGACTTGGGTTGGCTCCACACAGTGACCTTTCTTTCTTGTGCAGTTAGTGCTGTTGGGTATGCAGAAGCATTTGCAGTGATAATGGGGTGTCCATGCAGGAGTTTTCTCTGTGCTTTTCTTGGTCATCCCCTCATGCTCACCATTTTCCCGTGTGTGTGTCACTGGAGGGCTTTTTGCTGGTAATATAGAAATTTTGTTGTTGTTGTTCAGTTGCACAGTCAAGTCTGACTCTTTGCAACCCCATGGACCACATCACGCCAGGCCCTCCTGTCTTCCGTTGTGCTCTGGAGTTTGCTTAATTTCATGTTTATTGCATCTTACATTCCAGGTTCCTATGCAGTATTGTTCTTTGCAGCATCGGACTTTCCTTTCACCATCAGACACATCCACAACTGAGCTTCCTTTTGGCTTTGGCCCAGCCGCTTCACTTTTTCTGGGGTTACTTGTATTTGGCCTCTGCTCTTCCCCAGTAGCATATTGGACACCTTCCGACCTGAGGGGCTCATCTTCCGGCATCATATCTTTTAGCCTTTTGATACTGTCCATGGGGTTTTCTTGGCAAAGATACTGGAGTGGGTTGCCATTTCCTTCTCCAGTGGATCACACTTGGTCTGAGTTCTCTGCTGTGGCCTGTCTGTCTTGGGTGGCCCTCCACGGCATAGCCCACAGCCTCATCGAACCACGCAAGCCCCCTCGCCACTACAAGGCAGTGATCTATGAGGGGGAATATAGCAATAACTAGGGGTTTTTTTAAGTACTCCAGTGCCAGTGGCAATATAATGGTGCCAGCATGGGCAGGAAGTTAAAAAGCAGATACCTTCCTACCCACATAGCTACAAGCCCACTGTGATTGTGATCTTTCAGGAAAAGTTGTAGCAAAGCAGATTAGGAAAGAATGGAGCACACTGGGAAAAACTTGAAAAGTAGACAAAATGAAGACATTTTCATGTGGCTGTTCAATTAAAAACCTGCTCCAATTAGTCGCCAATCTGGAGCAAAGGCTCTATGTGGAAGCAACCTTGGTGAAAGGCAGATATATTTTCCATGCATGTATGCATCAATATATATATGGTAAGGGAATCTACTGGCATTTCAGAACATACCAACTTGGATGGCCCAGGATAGCCTGATCTCATGAGATGTAAGGGTTGGCCATGTTTAGCATTTGGATGGGAGACCACCTAGGACTACCAGGGTTGCGATGCAAAGGCAGGCAATGGCAAACCACCTCTGAATGTGTCTTGCCTTGAAAAACCCTACAGGGTCACCATAAGTCATTTGCAACTTGATGGCATTTTCCACCACTACCACGTTCTGGGAAACAGATATGCCAGATATGTTCTGGGAAACAGATACACATGCACATGCTTGTGCAAAGATTTGAGCATCCAAGTGCCAGTGTAAAGAAATTTAGCTGTCTTAATTGCATATTGGCTGGGTGCAGTGAAACTGACAACCTTTCTCTTTGTGGAGTTGCCAACAGGCCTGGAGAAAAATGTCCTATCCTTTTAATGGAAGTTTACGGTACGGAAACAGGCAGCTGGATCTTTTCATGGCATCATGGCATGGAGGTAAATAACATTACATTGTTAATAACATCCCATTGAGCCTCCGTTGAAAGGGCAGGGCATTTCTCTCTCTCCAGGCAGTTGGTAACCCTATGCCCTGCCCCCTGCAGCAACTCCCCAGATGTCCCTTCTCTGTAGAAATAAAACTGGCAAAGGGTGCTGAAGCGATAAGGCTTCTCCAGATTCAAATGTATTAGATTCATCACTGCTCTTCCAAGCCTTTGCCATGAGGACTAGAAAACAAGCAGTATCCTGTGATAAAATTGACTAAGTCTCTCACCATACCTCTTGTAGAGAATCCGGTGGTATCTAATGTGTTGGAAAAAAGCTTGTCAGTTTCATCTGTATAGCCAAAGAGCTTCTCTCAGCCTTGTTGCAGAGCTGGGAGCAAAGGAGCTTGCCAATTTCACCACTGTTCACGCAATATTACTTACTATCTAGTCCCCTCTCCATAACCAACAAAAAGCAACAAAACTTCACTCTAGTGGTGAAACTGGCCACAGACAAAACAAAGGTGCTACCGAACTACAATATATCCACCAGAAACTGAACATGGCAGATTCCAATGACATTCTTTACAGGTATCATGTTTGTGCATGAAATCGTTCTTTTACCAAGCCATTAGAATTACAGGAGCTCTGCTCCTTCCATTCATGTAGTCATTCTACATATGTACATAAGTCCTGTCAAGTTGCAACCAACTTATGGCAATCCCAGCACTTCAAGGCAAGTGCGAAATGGCAGTGGTTCACCATTGCCTTCCTCTGCACAGTCCTCCTTGGCGGTCTTTCATTCACATACAGGTCAAGGAGAACGGAAAAGGGAAGCCAGTGCCCAGGCTGCAGAAGACAAGTAAAAGAGCACCAACGAATCGTGTGAGAAAAGCCCATCTGAAGTCTCCACTGCAAATTTATTTGAACACAGCTGGGGTGTGCATGTGTGTTTGTATCTGTGTACCCTTCTCTGATTCTGCTACTTTTATTCTTCCACATGCTGGAAAGATGTGCTTGTATGGGATGGAGCCGAACATGCCATTCCCAACTGGGTGGTGTCAGATGGATTTCACCTGCTCAGATGGAAAGTTTTTTGGCTTGGGAAGTTTTCTGACCTCCCCTCTCTCTGGACATACCATGTAAATGCTACATCACACCCATGTCCATGATTTATTATTGAGAATATCCAAGCAGGTGCATGAACTTCCTGATGCAACATGCACACGTTAAGACACAAGGGCAGTGTGCTTGAAATGGCCAGCAACCAAGCTTCATTTGCCTTTCTGGAAAGAGTCACTAAAAGGAGCGCAGAGGTGGAAAAACAGGTCTGGTGATGTGGGGTTTCACCTGAGGATCCTCAGCTAGTCCGTTGATTGCAAAGAAAGTTGAAAGGCAATTTAGCTATATTTCTGGGTATGCATGCTATGAAAAGGATTTATGACCACAGGCACAGGACTCTGAAGTCTGGCAAGCATAGGAGGTGGCTGGAAATACAAGTTAGGCAAAGTTCCCCTTGAAATAAGGCACCACTTTTGAATGCCCAAGGAGATAACTTGGGAAGGACTTCTGATGGGAAGCAAGAGACTGTGCACTGGTTTGGATTAAGATTGCCAACATTTTCATGCCAATCATCCTATTCAGAAAGACACAAAAAGAGCCCTGCTGGATCAGGCAGCAGGTCCACGTAGTCCAACATTTTATTTGCAACAATAGCCAGTGGCTTCAGTGAAGACTATGAGCAGCAGATCACAAAGGTGTTGTATCTCTATACACTGGTACTCTCCAAAACAATAGATCTGGGCACCTAGGCTGGGTGGCCTTCTCCACCAGGTCTGTCCCTTTGAGTGTTTTCCTTCACATCCGCAGATGTGGAAGGTTGCTAGTAATCCCAGGCTGTGATGGTAGCCACTAGCTCAGGTTGTTTTAAAAGACAATTAGACAAGGTTAGGGAGGAAAGGTCCACTGATGACTATTAGCCATGATGGCCAAAAATGGTGCATCCATCTTCAGAAACAAGTCTGATTGTAATGTATTCAGCCTGACATGCCCGGACTTGCCCGGGCTGGCCAGGCACAAACCATCTGTAGCTTGAGTCGAAAGACAAAGGATCCGAAGGATCCTAGCTGGCCCAATCAAAGGGCTAGTTTTCCAGCCGGGAGACCAATGGTCGCCCGGTTACTGTAAATAGCCTATTAGGAGTAGGGGGTGTGGTTGTGGGTACTTGGTGGCGGGTTTTCTGAACGCATATAAACCGGCCTGCGAGCTGGTCAGTTGTCTTTGTCCTGAACCAAATAAAGGTATGCTTAGCTGAAATCACTCTCCGTCTGCATACTTTTCACTGATGTTGCTGAGTTTAAGCACCAGCAATTATATCCTGCTTCTTGTGAACTTCTCAGAGGCACCTGGAAAGGGGGAGGTGTTTGACTTGATCCACCAGGCCAATTTGTATGTTCCCCTTGTGAAATGTTAGTACCCAATGTTAATTGCATGGGTATGTTCATGCTGACAAAGCTGTGTCTGATAGGGGAACACACATGGAGCTAATTTATATAGGAATAGACCAGGATTAGACCATCACCTATGGCTCGGTTCTTCTCACTGGAGATGCTGGGAATTGAACCTGGAACCTTCTGCATGCAAAGCAGAGGTTCTTCCACTGAGTCACAGCCCATCCCTATCATCCCAGTCTCAGTCTCTTCCATGCCACATGCCCTTTCTACCCAGTTTTGGACCACACAAAGGACTTGGCATAATACTGTAACTGATATCTGGTGATACTGGCCATTGCCATTGGCAGCAGCACTGCCCTCACTATTGCACCAGAATGTGCAATCAGCTTGCAGTGCCACTGCAATGCTGTGCAATCACTGCATCGTCCTTCTAGCCCTTGATTTGATCATACAAAGCAATTAGCCATTAGTATTTTATCCAAGGTCACGTAGCAAGAGCTCAGAACCAGAAGCCTGTTATCGTCCTATCGTATCACCATGCCAAGGCCACCCAAAATCCTTCTATTCATGCTGAAGCGACATTTTGTTTCTGTCCGTAGGACTGTCTGCACTCTGGGCCAGAAACAGTCATGCTGCAGATGTGGTATTGTGTTTTTAAATCCAAGGCTGGGTTAGATTTTCAATGTGCGCTTCAATGTTCTGTTCGGGGGACAAGGCGTAGCCATTCTTTCTCACAAGTGGCTCATTGCTGCTCTGTTTCGTGACTCATTTGAACTTGCATTTACCTGCGACGGGTGTTGCATGTGATTACATTCTTCTGAAAGAACAATTCCAGGCAATTGAGAAGGGTAATCAGATCTCAGATTTATTTATTTTATTTCTTTAGGTTTGTTGCTTTTGGAACTGAGGGCATGCCACACTCCAGGACTGCCATCGGCATACCCCTCAGGAGGGGCAGCGGCCAGGGCCCAGGGCTCCCAGCAGGGGCCACTGCTGTCGTTGGCCCCCAGGGCTCTTTTTGGGCAGGAACGCACAGGAACGGAGTTCCGGCTGGCTCCCAAGTTGACCACGCCCAGCAGGAACTCATTAGCATAATAGGCCACACCCAACAGCAGAAACTCATTAGGATTGGCTACATTAGGGGTGTGTGGCCTAACATGCAAAGGAGTTCCTGCTACAAAAAAGCCCTGGGTTTTGACAACAAACAAGGTAAACAGAATAAGAAGCAAAAGGGGTGTGTGGCTGGATAACCACACTTCTGGTAACATGGGGGTGCGGCCTAATGTGCTAATGAGCTGTGCTGTCAGGGGTGTGGCCCAATATGCTAATAAGTTCCTGCTGTTGGGTGTGGCCTATTATGCTAATGAGTTCCTGCTGGGTTTTTTCTACAAAAAGAGCTCTGATGGCCCCACACCCTAACCCCCTGCCCACTCATTTGTAAGTGCTCCACTACCGGTGGTGTTCCCAGCTGCACACACTGCCCAGCCCCCTGAGAGAAAGGACTGCTGCTGACAGCCTTAACTGGGCAGTGCTGACAACTGTGAGGATGGGCAGCGAGAGCAGTGGGGGCAGAGAAGGGCAAGGGTGCACAGGCAGGGATGGGGACACACAGGTGGGGTGGGCAGGAAGGGAGATACGGGAAGGGATTCTGGTGGTGGGCAGAAGAGGGGAGGGGGCCCAGGAACTCTCTGTCCACTACCCTCCCAATCAAGAACAGGGCTTGCAACAACCACTTCTGTTGTTCTTCAGTATACCTCTGCTTTCTATAAAGTATATTTGTTGTTGTTCAGTCGCACAGTCGAGTCCGACTCTTCGCGACCCCATGGACCAGCTCCCGCCAGGCCCTCCTGTCTTCCGCCGTCCTCTGAAGTTGGCTCAATTTCATGTTCGCTGCATCGATGACACTGTCTAACCATCTCATCCTTTGCCGTCCCCATCTTCTTTGACCTTCAATCTTTCCCAGCATCAGGGTCTTCTCCAGTGAGGGCTCCCTTCTCATTTGGTGGCCAATAAGTGAGTAAGTATAAAGTATATACTTACTCACAAACAGCATTGATAAGGAGGAAAGAGCAAGAGTCCAGTGGCGCCAGCATACCTTCGGGACCGCCTCTTCTGGTATGCCCCCTCCCCCAAAAAGCATTATGCTCCAGCAACCAAAACTTTCTGGTGATCCCCGGCCCAAAGAGCATTCGACTGTTCTTGGCCCCGGCTCTGGCCTGGTGGAACACTCTTCCATGTAAGATCCGGTCCATGTGCGATCTGATGCCGCTCCGAAGAGCCCGTAACACAGAGTTGTTCTGCCGGGCCTATGATTGAGGACAGCGATGGGTTCGATCTCTGCCTGGCCTCCTCCTCATCTCCCTCTCTCCCCTTCTTCTCTCCTCTCCTTTGAGATCATACAGGTTATATATCACTTCCCCCTGAATGTTTATGCCATTTTTAAATCCTCTCCCCTTCTTCTCCCCTCTCCTTTTAGATCAGACAGATTATACATCAGTCCCCCCTGAGTTTTTATGTCATCTTTTAATTATGTTGGTGGTTTACAGTATTATGTATTTTATTATATATTATTAGGGGGGTTATTTATGCACTAGAAATGTTAATATTGAATTGTTAACTGTTTTTACCAATGAGGTTACCCTCTCTGAGCCTGGTCATAGGGGACAGTGGGATACAAATCTAATAAATCAAAGACCAACAAAATTTATGGCAGAGTATGAGCTTTTGTGAGCCACTGCTTTCATCTTCAGATATGGCTGTCCTCCATCTTGATCTATCTCCATGGAGGGCACCACATTTAACTGTATGGGCTACCCATCTTGATCTATCAGCATTTATAAGCCACCTCACTGAGTCACTCCAGGGGGCATTCAGAATGTTTAAAATGTACCGTAACATGACAAAAAGGAATAAGAATAACAATGCAATGTAAAAGGGTGATGAAAGTACCAACATTAATCAGTAAAAGGCATTAGGAACAGAAAAGCTTTAACCTGGCATTGGAATGCAGCCAATAGGTGCTTGGTGGGGTAGGAGTCCTTGGGGCTTTCATTTATTTTATTGTATTCTATTTTATTTATATCCCGCCCTCCCCATGAAGGCAGGCTCATTGCAGAATAGATGCCATCACTGTAAAGTCTCTTCTCTATCATCTGGTAGATCTCAATGATGGAAACACAGCCTGGATTGACAAACTGAGGAAACAGACGCCCCAAGGTATGCAAGATCCTGGCCATATAGGGCCTTAAAGGCATTTTCAACTGGGCCTCGATATGTGTTGACAGGAAACCACTCAGTGAGGCAGCACAAATTAGATATTGTGCATTCTCTGTGCCTGGCTTCTAACAGTAACCAGAATTCTGGATTAATGGATACTTCCAAGCAGTGTTCCCTCTAAGCTGAGTTAGTGTGAATTAGCTCTCAGTTTTTTAGCCTCCAGTTCAGATTTTTGCCTCAGCTCAGGAAGGATGGCTCCAGAGCAAACTGATTTATTCAGCAGCCAACTTGCTTGCTCACAACTTTAATGCCAGTAGATCACAAAGTAGAATTTTTGCTCACAAGACTCCACAGCTTAGAGGGAGCATTGCTTCCAAGCCTTCCCCAAAGGTTAGGATGAGAAGCAGAGGTGGTTTGCCATTACCTATCTCTGCAAAGTCTTCCTTGGTGACCTCCCATTCAAGTATTGACCCTGCTTTGCTCCCGAGATCTGATGAGATCGGGCTATACTATACCATTCCAAATCCCAATTGTGATGTAAATCACCTAAAATAATATTTGTAATTCTTATACTTCTCTGAAATGGCATTTCAAACAAACACAAAATTTGGCAATAAAACACCCCAACAATTTGAATCTAATTTTCAAATTTCACTCCTAAAACATGATTTGGAAGGACCTTTTAAAAAATTGATATGACTGCTTCAAGATTTTTTTATGTCTATGTCTATGTCATTATCAACTTGCAAATTTAGCATTTTATAAGTTGCTGTAGATTTTCCAGAGTACTCTCTCTCCGTCTTTCTGTGTTATACCTCTGAAGATGCCAGTCACAGCTACTGGTGAAACATCAGGTTCTACAATGCCAAGACCACGGCCACACAATCCGGAAAGTCTACAGTAACGAATGAACTCTGGTCATGAAAGCCTTCGACAACATATTAGCATTTTATACCTTGGCTTTCTTAAACTCCCCTCCCAACACACAGAAATCCAACATCAATATCCATAAATGGATATGTTTTTAAAGAATCAGTACCCACATATAAAGCAGGTCTCTGAGGAGGTAGCATATACATTTTCTAAATAAATACATGCATAAATCAAATTTTTCAAGCAAGAATGAGAAGAATTTGTGTGAGATGAAGTGTGAACTGGCAAAGTATTGTGGAGGCTTCCTGAGGCTATTATCTGTTTAAACTGTGCTCCTTCTTTCTTTGTAACTTTATAGCTGCTTTGCAGCTTAATTAGATATTTCCTGTAGCCTTGTGATGGTCTAAGCTTTGCTGAATCAGTCCTTAATTAGTTCTTGTTCTCTGGAGAAAGGAGCTTTGATTGCTACTTGAATCTTTGCAATGCAAGTGATTACTTATTAGTTCTTTTAAATGGTTCTAATTATGCGATCATAAAATTAGGATCCTAAAAAAGAAATATGCTTTGGCTGCATAGAGAAAAGTAGTAATTAAACTCACCTCCCTCTCAAGGAACAAAAAGAAAAGGAGCAAACTTGAAACGGCCAGCTGCAGGGAGAACCGGGACCTTTGTCAAAATGAATTAAAGATATAGTCGGGTCTTGCCCTAGAGATGGGCATGGATGCATTTTTATGGAGGACATAATAAAACATGTGGAAACCCCGCCCCCAGTTTTAATTCTGCTTGCTTGATACTGACTGTGGGAAAGCAGCTGTTAAGCTGGGCAAAAACATCCTAGTATGGAGGCAGGAGGATAAGGATGGTTCCTTAATCCCAGTTCCTTATTCATTCCTTAATCATGACTTATTCATGAATTCAACCTAAAACCCTGAAGAGAGTTTGAAAGCTCTGAAACCTAAAATAAAATCTGGACCACCATATATCATACAACCCCACATTCAGGGGACTCTCCCCTTCAAGGGGAGATATGGCCAGAGGTCATTTCAGGGGGGATCGCGGGGGATCACAGTTCCCCCGGGTGAGGTATGGGGGCGGGGCACATGACGAAGCCCCGCCCCCTGCTTCCAGCCGCCCTGCTTCCGGCCCTCATTCAGCCAGGAGGAGGCAGAAGAAGAGGGAGGGTAAGTTGCTTCCTCCCTGCCTCTCCCCACCCCTGCCTGCCTGGGGCCAGGGAGGGCCTTCGCGGGGCTTCCTTGCACTCTCACCGGCCTTGCAGGTCCACCGCCGGGCCCCTCATGGGGCTCGGCAGTGGAGCTGCAAGGCCGGCGGCAGCGGCCGGGACCGTTGGGGGCGGGGTGTGTGGCCTTATGACACACTTCCGGTGATGTCAGGGGGTGTGGCATATGCTAATGAGTTCTGCTAATGAGTTCCCCTAGCTCTTTTTCTACAAAATGACCCCTGGATATGGCACTTCCTGGTCCAAAGCCCCGTTCTTGTGCTAGCCACTCTAAAGTGAGATGCCCCCAGGACAATCACACAGGCAGACACTGGGGCCAGGCTGCACCCCCCAAAAAAATCTTTGGACCACCCCTAATGTCACATCCCTATGCTCCCCCATCCTTATGGAGGCAACCTTTCAATTAATCTTTCAGTTTAATGCTTTACAAGTTCCACTGTAGCCGACAGATGTTGCCTTTGTCATTACCCACATTGTCACCACTGTCCAAAGGCGACTGCAGAATTTGGGCCATGCCAGGTTAAACATGAGATGAATTAAAACAAAATATAGGGAACAATAAGATCCCTCCCCCCCAAATGCCCTGCTGCAGTAAAGATCACATTTCTATAAAATATAGTATATGAGAGAAGCAAAAGCATTACGTTGATCAATGCCATTCAAAAGCCCCATAAAAACCCTTACTCTTGTTATTTAGAAAAATGTCCAAAGTGTGTCTGTGCATACTGCTATTAGTGATGTTAAAGAGCATGAACAAAAATATAAGATACATCTATTATGCATGCTTTTTTTTCCTGTCGAGTCACAGCTGAGTTATGGCAACCCTGTGGGGGTTTCGAGGCAAGATCTGTTCCAAGGTGGTTTGCCATGGCCTGCCTCTGCATTGTCACCCTGGGTTTCCTTGGTGGTCTCCCATCCAAATACTAATAAGCGCCGAGCCTGATTAGCTTCCAAGAGATGCAAAAAAATAAAAAAAGAGAGAAGAGTGTGCATAACTGTGTTTTTTTAAAGAAAAGAAAAAAATACAAGTGTGTAAGAAGGCCAATGTGCAATCATTCGAGAACAACCACTTTCCTTTGATCTTTCGAAAATATACCATCCCACAACCCCAGACCCAGCATGAGATGGATTAACTCAGTCAAGGAAGCCATGGCCCTCAGTTTGCAAGGTCAGAGTCATAAATCAGAAGCAACTTGACAGCACAGGAAGGGTAGGACAAAGCCAACCTCCACAGCCAATGGCTTACTTTGGATCCCTAGGTGTATGATGTAGCTGCAAACAGCAGTGTATGTGTGTGGGTGGAGGGGGGCCCCCCGAAATGGAACGATGATGTTTTAAGTCTCTCCTTTGTAAAATTTCCCAGTTGGAAATGCAGTCCTGAGCTACTTTAAAGACATGCACAATACAGGTTACCTGTCTCTCTTCCCCCCAACAGGTTTAAAGCAGCTGGAAGGAGGCATTTTTGCTGATGGAAATGGCACAGAGGAACAATTAGTCCCACCCCTGTCTAGTGCCATGATACTGCTCTATATTATTCCCCTTCCTCCATGGCTGTTATTTCCCCCCAGTTAAATTATATATCTGAGATTCAAACATGGATCACTAGTGTTACAAGCCTGTTAAAAAAGTACACCTTAACTCTTTTAATGCAAAGGAAGAGACAAGGGCTGCGGTCACACGGAGCAGTAGCCACGCTACAGAGACAGAAGATAGGCGGATTTTCCAGGCGCGATCACACCACAACATCTGGGAAGCGTAGAGCTCCCGTGGCTAACCCGAGGCTTCCCGCCGAAGATGCGGCGTAAAAATCTAGTACCTCCGAGGTACTAGTTTCTGGAAACCATGGGGCAAGGGTGAACGTCTGATCGCGTTTCCGGTGGTAGTTCGTGGCATCCGGTGCCCACCCATGTCCCGTCGCAAAAAGGATTTTTTTCCCCAAGTCTCCACGGGATGCGCACAAGCACCCAACTGCGCATGCACACACTTTGGTTTAAAAAACCCCACAATCCCGTTTGCCACAGCAGCGGCGCCTAGCCATTGCTGCTGTGATCGCGCCGCGCCGCTTCTTTGCCGCACTGCAGGATTGTCGTGTGATCGGCACCTCCCCCCGAACCACGGGAAGTTGGCGGGACGTGTGATCCGGCGGCCGCATGTTCGTTTGCTTCAGGGCAAACAGTCACGCTTCCCCCCTGCATTTTCCTGCCCATGTGACCGGGCCCAAGGTTAGCAGCAGTGCTGCAGTACCCTGCAAACATCTTTTGAAATCACTGAGAATGGATTTGATTGGTATGAGCTTATTCTAGGCATGGTCTGGCAATAAAGTTTGCTTCTGTACCAAAAGATGGGAGCATAATGGATTTTCATTCATTTTAATAAATGGTGTAAAGCAGCAAAAAGGGACTCACTGTATGTACGGAGGCATGAGAAGCCAGATGACTCTAGCTATAGTCTGTGAGACTAAAACTCAAATTTTCTGAGTTTACCAGTCCATCACTCCAGATATCAGACTTAAGAAGGTTGTAGACTTCAAAGAAAATGTTGACCTTTTTTGTTTCATATAAACTGATTGTTGTGATCAATGCATTTTCAGCTATAATCAAAATGTTAGAGATTTAGGAAAAAATTAGCTGATACAGATAGGAAATAAAGATTGTGTTTGGATAAATTTTGTTAGCCTTTAAGTTGGTATTGGACTTTTGCTTAACTTTGTTAGGCAGAAGAGGATGCCATATAGTCTATTAAAAATAGCTTAATGCTCTTTTGTGGGTCCTCCACATCAAGCTAAAAAGTTAGGCTCCATGGATGCTCCATCACAGATACATGTATTGCCCCTGGTGAGGGTAACATTAACCTGCAAAGTTCCTTTGCAGCTTGTATGAATGTACATTTGGCTCAGGAGTAGATACCAGAGAACATGGTTTGTTGTGGCCTGTTCCTTTCACAGACCACTGGAGTTGGCTTAAACTTTCTCCATCACCCCTCGAGGTAGTGTTTGCGGGGAATGCAGCTCCATCGATTGCCGCCTGCGAACTTCACGCTCTTTCCAGTCTTCCTCTGGTTCATAGCCTTTGAAGATGGCTAACCTTTCAGAAAGGGTCTTTGTATGGGGGAAGAGAGCATAGTTGTAGATCAAGGAAGCCACCACTGCCCCAACCATTGGTCCCAGCCAGAAGACCTGGGGGAAGAAAGTAGAGAAATTGTTTGATGCGCCTATGCAAAAACTCTCAGATAATAATAATAATAATATACTTTATTGTCATTGTACATAGTACAACGAAATTAAAGGTGCAATCATTTCAGTGATCTACAGCCATACTCATATACACTCACACAACCATTCACAACCATCCCATAACTCCCTTAAGGTTCACATTGCAACTTAAATCACCAATGTCACCCAAATTCCAATTTCATACAGCATTTAAAGCAATAATAGCTCTCGAATAAAAACTGGTTTTTAATCTGTTTGTCCTTGTTTTAATTGTCCTATATCTTCTACCCGAAGGCAGCAGTTCAAACAGGGAGTGTTCAGGGTGTGACAAATCCTGCAGAATGTTCTTTGCTTTTTTCAAACATCACGAACTATACAATTCCTCCAGGAATGAGAGAGGGCAGCCAATAATCTTCTGGGCTGTGATGATAATTCTCTGGAGTGCTTTCCTATCCACAGCCATACAACTGGCAAACCAGGCACAGACACAGTATATTAAAATGCTCTCTATTGAGCAACAATAGAAGGACATCAGTATTTTCTCACTCAAGTTATTTTTCTTTAAAAGTCTGAGAAAAAAGAGCCTCTGCTGGGCCTTCTTCACCAGAGCAGTGGTGTTAGTGCTCCAGGTCAAGTTTTGCTCAATAATAATGTTAGGACAATAAACTTGTCCTAACACTATAGAATAGAGATTGAGGGATTTCCCCCCCCTTTCAAACTCTTCTTTACAACCCAAGTGGAAGATTTCTTCAGTGGGGATGAGGAGAGGGAATTTTGTGAGACTGCATCTAATGAATGGAGGCATGGTGGAGGTACAGAGGTATGGCACTGGAGGTAAGGCCGCAGTACCACCATTATTAGATCGTCTTCAGCCAAAGAATTGGCAAATTATTTCATGATACAGTTCCTCATACCTGCGGTTCCTGGTCACATACGTCTCTCCTCTCCATCCATATTTCCTACCAGTTTACAGTCTCATCTTCCCCTCATTCCTTTGAACCACTCCCTCCCCCCCATTGCAACTGAAAAACACCATTTTCCTACACCCGCTACTGCTGACCTGCTTACTTCTCTGGCACCTGGCTACTGATCTTTTCCCCCTCTAGGTCTTTTGTAGGTCTCCCCCATCTCTAAGTCCTGAAGAGCTCAGGTTGAGATCCTTTTTCTTGCCCCTCTTCTTGTGGCAGTGGAATGGAGAACTCACCCTGGACAATTGTGCTTCCTAGGGTTCTTTGCTCCTAAGACATGCCCTGCCACAATGGAGTGGGTAAGAGAAAGAGAGATATACACTGACTTTGTTGGTACTGTTGCCTTCCTGCCAGATAAACTGGAGCAATGGAGAAAGGGGAACTGATCTGTCATCTGGAGGTCACTTGTAATACCAGGAGATCTCCAGCCCCCGCCTCGAGGTTGGTAACCCTAGGAGAAAGGTATGACAACATGCTGGCTGGATTCTACCACCTTAATCTGTTGTATGTATAAATCAAGCAGGATGGTTAAATGGCCTCTTTTTCTGAGGATAATTCTCTTTTTTGAGGACTATTCTCTCTATGTCCATTCTGCCAGCTTTTTTTTTTTTTTTGAGACCTCTCCTGGTCTCAAATAGAAGTCCAGGTTCTGCATCTGTCTGGTAAAATTGGCTAAGGTGGTGTAAATACTAATGTGCAGTTGGAGAGATACTCAAGCTATCCAAGCTGTTTGGAATGAACTAAAAGAGCCCCATCAACAGCACCTGGACAACAGAAACAGCGGGTGCTACAGTGAGTTATATTTCTCTTTAAATGATTACAATTACAAATTTGCAAATCCCTTCTTAGATGGCCACCCTAAAACCAAGCCTGAGCGGACACCTCAGAATGTGCTTCAGAATAACTTGAAATGTACAGGGGTTCCATGATAAACCTGCAGGGGTTCTTCAGCACATGATTCAGTGAAGGAAATGTACCCTGAAAGTAGGAAGTTTGAAAGCGGCTGTGTCATGATCCTCAGACAAAGAATGAGTCATCTGTAGGCCTCAAGGAGGCCTCTCTCCCACTAGGAGGCCTGGGGCCTTGCTGGAATTTTCCCTCTCGGCCTGTATTTTCCAGGTATCCTCTGAGTCTTGTGATTGGACTGGGGTGAAACTGGAGGGAAAGGGCAGGCTGGGCCTTGAGTAGGGTTGCCATCTCCCCGATGGGGGCAGGGGTTTCCCCACTTTCGGGGGTCCCAATCTGCCATCAGCCAGGTGGCCACCAGGGGAGCCCCACCCTCAAAGAACCCCATCCCAGCTGACGTGCCTGCCACAATGATGTCACCTGGAGGTGACATCATCGTGCCTGGCACACCACATGGGGGCACTCTAGCATTTGGGCATACGATCTACAGTGACCATAGAGTTTCCCCAAAAAACATTAGATTGTACCCTGCTTGACCTGCCCAGCACGATGATATCACTTCTGGGAAGACTCCTGGCAGGGGTCATTTCGTAGAAGAAGAGGTGCAGGAGCTCATTAGCATAACTCATTAGCATAACTCATTTGCATATGCCACACCCCTGACATCATTTTTTTTTTTGGGTGGGGGGGGGAACGTGCATATCTGTCCTCGCAGAGGATGGAGAGCTTGTACCTGAATAAAACTTGGTCTTAAAGGCGCTACTGGACAGTTTTGGACCAGGGCCCGGGGGGGGGCTCTGCAACTTACCTGGCTGCTTCTTGCTCTGACTGAGGGCTGCTGGGAGTAGGGGGTGGGGCTTGTTGCATGTGCCCGCCCCCTGGGCTCTTTACTGCCGGAGCTCCGCTCCTGTGCGCTCTTGCAGGAAATGACCACTGACTCCAGGACTGAGATTGGAGCCCCCCGCTGACAGCAAGGCAACCCTAGCCTTGAGGGAAATTACAAGGACCCCCCGAAGAGGGAAGGTGTTCTTCTCCAGGAGCTGAGTAGCAGAGAGGACCCCTCACCCAGGGCAGGTCAGTTGGACCTGGGAAGGGTCAGGTACAGTAGGGACCACTGAGGCCACTGCATTAGGATGCTTTATTGTTTTCTTGCCAGCTCCTTCATGTGTCAGTTTTGCACAGCTGGCTGAAAATGTATCCCTGTTAAAGTTGCTACTGCCAAATGCCCCCCCCCCATCTGTTTGGTTACAATACAGCTTGAATAGAACAGTTTGTTTTAATCTGCCTGGGTCCTCCAGCTCCAGTGTTTACCTGGCAATGCCCTCACCCGTGGAGCAGTACTGTTTGGAAGGGTGAAGGGAGGTGGGGCAATCTAGGCCTCCCTGGTTTGAACCCCCACACCAAGGGACATCGCATCGGTGGCAAGCCTGCACAGCCTCTGCCCCAGACTGCACCAGGCTGCCTTCCTGTTTTTGCTGTATAGATTGTGGGAAAGAAAATTTTAAAAAAGCCTGAAGGACTGGAGGAGGATAAAAGATATGCAAAATATAAGGAAAGTATCTGCAGATACACACTTATGCACATGGGGGAAAGACCAAAAGAAAGAAAGAGCGCTGCAACAATCTGAACGATTGACCAGGGTGGGATGTCTGATCAAAACTTCCTGCAACTATTTAAACTGCCGCAAACAGAGGTGCAGCCAGATTGCGCCAAGCCTCCAGTGTGACCGCAGCCTCAGAGTTCTTTTCCAAACTTACTCAAAGGTTTTTCTTCCTCTGTTCTTTCAGTTCATTGAACACAAGTGGTAAATTCTCTCCAAACACACAAAAGCCAGAGCTAGTGGAAAAACTGCCCTGAAGCTGGCACAAACTAGAATCCTCAGAGTTCACACAACTAGAACCAAAGAGGGGTTCTCAATCCATTGCCAAGTCACAAAGAGCAAGCCACTGAAATCTCTTCCTCTTGTAACCCAGCCGAGACATCGGTATAATTGCTTACTGTGCAGTACTCCTGCCAATCATTATGAACTAAGAACTCTCACCCCATGTAATATTATCATACTATTACTGAAATACCAAGAGATTTCCTGGTTCTAGGAACACTGTACCCTGCAATATGCAGAGATACCGACAATCCCTATTCATTAAGGACAATCCAGCTTTTCTGACAACCGTCTCTGGCCCCTGCCACACGGGGGGGGGGGAGTACGACCAACGTGCGGCTTTTTAAAGCCGCACCAAAAGAAACACGCGGCGGCGGGATCACATAGATCCCCTGAGCCGCCGCGCAGTTCCTCCCTGGCACGATCAGATGGGGGGGAGCTACTGAAGGGAGAGCCAGGCTGCCGAACAGCACATGTGTGCACGTGCGCAGTTCGGCCGGGAGCCTGGATTGCTCCAGATGACGGGCGCGGCGGCGATCCCACGGCCAGGCTTGCTGCGGTGCTTCAGGTAAGTCCTCCTCTGTAGGAGGTTCTTTTTTGCAGCGGCTTTTCCGGGTTTAGGGACGGATCGGGGACGGGTGCATGTCGCTTCCCAGATGTTGTGGTGAGATCGCACCCATTTGCTGTGCCCCCGATCCGTCCCTCTCCCGGGCCAAAATCTTCTGTGTGACCGGGGCCTCTGATTGATCATTGCCTATTCTTTGCACGTTGGGGGAAGTTAGGTGAGTGCTTTGCAAAAAAAAAACCCCTGAGTTGCTGTTAAATAAAAATAAAATGGTTTCAGCTTCCTTTCCCAAGTCTCTGGAACAGGGGTTTCGGTAGCTCTCTGGCTGCTGCAAAGTAGTTTATGCATTCCCCAGAAGACCTTCACAGGAATTTTGCTCAGTGCTGCTTAGCTGATAGCTTCATTTCTGGTGCCCTTCCTAGTTTATATTTTGTTTCTGGGACAGAACAGAACTTGATAACATTCTGATAACAACAGAACTTGATAACATTCTGAGGAGGGGGGTATTTTCCCCTTACTCAAAAGTAGCTCTCATTAAAGGACGGATCGGGGACCCTTGCTGTAGAAGTTTTGTCTCACTGAACTGAATGTATTTTGTCCACTGGCAGGTGATAGCAGAAGGACAAACCAGGCGGTGCTCAGGCTGCTGTTTTGCATGCGGCAACAGGTGAGGCTCATTTTGAACTTTTATTGGCTACTAATAGAGTTGCCAGCCTCCAGGTAGTGGCTGGAGATCTCCCAGAATTACAACCGGTCTCAGTCCCCTTGGAGAAAATGGCTACTTTGGGAGGTGGACAGTACGGCATTATGCCCTGCTGAGGTCTCCAGGCTCCGCCCTGCAAGTCTCCAGGTATTTCCCAACACAAACCTGGCAACTCTAGCTGTTAGGGGTGTATGTGTTCTTTTCTAGTTGCATATCTTTAGCAAAGGAATATTCTGCTTCTAAACCAGTACAGGGCTGGCTATGGCGGCTGTTCATGAATGCAGCACACAATAGGCAGAAAAGGACCTTTGGGAAAGAGCCTGTTGCAAGAAGTTTAACTGGATGTCCATGAAATTCTTCCTGAATTCTTCTCTGGAGTGTGGAATTCTAAATTACCTACATACTGCAACCTTTTTTGCATGGTCCAAAGTGGGATTGAAATGGGGTTCCACTCAGCACCTTCCCATCATCCCCATGTGGGTACTATATCACTACTGGGAAGTAATCGTTCAAGCATTTGCCTGCTTTGGATTGGCAGACAGTCTCCTGGCAAACCAGTCTTCCCACCCACCATTGCTTTTGGGGCTGGCAGGAGGAGAAACAATGGGTGGTGGAAATGACATTGTGCAACGCACCAGCTGAAGCATACTATTTAATTTTTTATTATATTTTAGATTTATAGGCCGCCCCCCCGCAAGCGGGCTCAGGGTGGCTTACAGATGAGGCAAACATGCCCATAATTAAAACAGCTAAAACCTGATAAAACAATCAATCAATTATATAGTACGAGGTGCTCAAGTTGTCTCAAAGTCCTCAGTAACAATATGGGCTTCTGGTGTTGGTAATCTCAAGTCAATTGTATCGTTCCAGGTGGCAATACCCTTCATTCTTCATCCCAGGGCCATTGCACCCCCCTAGATGTTACCCAAGTCAGTTGGTGGTGGTGGTGCAGCAATGGCACAGTAGGCCGGATCTCCTCCGGGAGCTCGTTCCACCAGGTAGGGGCTGCTACCGAAAAAGCCCTGGCCCTGGTTGCAGCAAACATAGTACCTTTAGGGCCTGGGGTTACCAGGAGGTGTTGAGTCCCCGACCATAGTGCCCTTGGGGGAACATATGGGGAAAGGCGGTCCCTCAGGTATGCTAGACCCTGGCCATATAGGGCTTTAAAGGTAAGAACGAGCACTTTGAAGTGAACCCGGTACGCTATTGGCAGCCAGTTCAGCACTTTCAGCACAGGCCTGATATGGTCCCGTCTAGAGAGACCCATCAACAGCCTGGCCGCAGCATTCTGCACTAGCTGCAGCTTCCGGATTTGTGACAAAGGCAGTCCCATGTAGATAGTGTTATAGTAGTCTAACCTCGAGGTGACCGTCGCATGGATCACTGTGGCCAGGTCATCACGGTCAAGGAAGGGAACCAACTGCCGAGCCAGCCGAAGATGGTAGAAGGCCAACTTGGCAGTGGCTGCCACCTGGGCCTCCATCATTAAGGAGGAGTCCAGGAGCACACCCAAACGCCTAACCTCTGACGCTGGCACAAAAGGCGCCCCATCGAAGGTCGGGAGGGGAAGTCCCAACCCCGAACCAACCCGACTCAGGCCCAGGACCTCCATCTTCACCGGGTTTAGTTTCAGCCGACTCAGTCTGAGCCAAGCACCCACAGCTTGCAATGCCTGATGAAGGTCATCTGGGCTGGAGTTCAACTGGCTGCCCAACATCAGATAGAGCTGGGTGTCATCTGCGTATAGGTGACACCCAAAACCACATCTCCGGGCAATCTGGGCAAGGGGGCGCATGTAGATGTTAAACAACATCGGGGACAGCACCACTGTCTATAACAAGACGGATGAGATTGTATATCTGATTGCATCAGGATTCCTTTTTTGTGATGCTTTACTAATGTGCAGGAGCATATGTGCACCTCAGTAAAACACTGCACAAAAAGAATCTTGCCGCAATCATACATATTATCACATCAGTATCACTTTTTGCAGTGTTTTATTAATGTGTCTCTGTGGACTGGTACTATTGTAGGGAGAGAAACAAAAACTGAAAAGCGTAACAAGCTCCATAGAAACCAATTCCAGAGTTAATTGTTAAATACAGAGATACTCTGTGAGAATAGTAATTTACAAGTAGCCACAAGAACCCCAGTTTTCAGCTCTTGAAAATGTCGAAAGCTATACTGTAGCTACACAAATTATATGATGTCTTACCCATTGGCTGTCAAAGTCACCCACAATCACAGCAGGAGCAAAAGATCTAGCTGGGTTCATAGAACAGCCGGTGTAATAGATCTAGGAAACAGAGGGAGTATTGTTATGCATTTTATTTACACAGACAAATGTTATTTAAATAGGCATGAGTTAGAGAAAGCGGGTGGGGGGGGGGAGAAGAATCTCAAATGCCACTATAAGGAATTAAGGCTATTCTTGCAAATCAACCAAGGGCTATTACGTTTGTTCATTCTCTGAAAGAAACTTAAACATTTATGTTAGGTGTATTTTAATATAGGTGTAGTTGTGTGTGCTTTCTGCCACGGGTAAGTGAATCAGACAGTTGCTGTTTCAATTCTCTCTGAATTTACTTGATGTAGAAGTTCATGGACCTGACCTTGCTGTTTGAACAGCTGGTTGGGGGAAATGATCAAGAGTGTCTTCTATCATTTGCACCTGGCTTGCCAATTCTCACTCTATGCTGATCCATGCTTTTGTAACTTTGCAGTTGGACTGGTGTAATGCACTCTACATGGGCTGCCCTTGAAGACAACCTGGAAAGTTCACTGTTTCCAAATGCAGTGACCCAATTGTTGACAGAGGCTTGCCAGATGAAACAAATCTTGCCTGTCTTAAAACCAGGGGAGGGTTGACAATTTACTTTCCCAGAAAAACCCCCAGTGGGACTCTGCCTTGGAGGGCCAACTGTCCCAGACCCTCCAGCTGCTTTAATTAAAACTAAGTTTTTTCACTGAATTGCCATTGCATTAATTGCTTTATTTAAAATAGATTGCTCACTGCATTGTGGTTGTATTCATATATTTTAATTCTCTTTTATTTGTATTTTATTATCACTCCAGAATTTGCATAGAATTATGATCCATGATTATGATAGCCTTTAGGATAGTATCAGGACAGTCCTAAGCAGAACTGTGATTTTATTTTATTAAATTTCTAGACTGCCCTCCCCTGTGTAGCAAGGCTCAGGGCGGGTTACAACAATCACAATATAACAACATTATGCAATAAATTAGGATAAGCAACAATAAGTAATTGGTTAAAATCCAAAATATGAAATCATTTATAAATCATTTCATTTGTGACACTAATTTCAGCTATTTCTGAGGCCACTCCATATATGTGCATAACAGATGTTACTATTACAGGAGGTGGACAGGTGAGTAAAATTCATATAAAATGGAATATAAGAGTACAGTGAGAAAGCCAATACTGGTAGTCAATGGACTTAAAATAACGTAATTCTGTTTAGGATAGTATGAAGAAATGCATTTTTTTCTTTGGAGATTTGAAATGAGCGAAATCTTCATTCTGAGTTTTAAAAGTTTCTTTTTTCTCTCTGGGCAGAGAGTAGGCAGGAAGGGGGGGGGGAGGTCAGTTCAATTGCTTTCCAAACATACCTCAGCCCACCTTCATGCAAATGCTAATAGATCTAGCAGGAGAGATAATGGGTGAGTCAAGCTTTCCCCTTCCCCAAGCAGGGAACAGAGATTTGGAGGAATTAAATACTAGAGAGACTTCAGGAAGGAAATTTCTGGAAACTTCAGAAAACCTTCTCTCATCCGGCCTGACCTGGTCAGTGGGTGGGGAAAAGAGAGGTGATAAAACTCAGGGGAGTAAGAAGGAAGGTCGCTTGGGTGTGGCCCTGTGCTTCATGTGCTGCCCTGAAGAGCTGAAAGAAGCTTCAAGGTAATTCAAACTCTGTAGAGATCTGTAACTTCCTAAGCTAAGGAGACTGCCCTATATTTTAACATCTGATAGGGCATGTATAGAGAGAGGTTCAGAGGACTTGTGTTTTACCCATGTTTGCCTCCCTGAACTCGCCATGGGCCAGCTGGAGATGCCAGCGCAGGGAGGCAGACATGCCTGTCTTCGCCCCTGAGCCGCTCC
>NW_015170915.1:668741-673668 GCF_001447785.1 Gekko japonicus | reverse complement strand
AATCCCCCCTCCCTGAGTGTCTCCGGGGGGGGGGGGCTGGGCTCCTTCCTGCCAAAGTGCTGCTCAGGGGCACTCCGGCAGGAAACAACCCCTGCTTGGGAACGTTTTCTTTTTAATAAATACTTTATAACTTTTGATGCTGGTAGTTGTTCTCTGTACCACACTTACCTCCACCATCTTGGACACACTATTTTAAAAGTAGCGCCAGGGAAAAGCCAGCTGTTGGCAAGCGGTTATTCCTCTCCCCGTGGTGACCAGACACTGGGCAGTGGGAGATGCAGAGGCAAGGCCTCAGAACTTGGAAGGGAAGCTGGGAGTCCTGACCCTCCCAGTGGGCAATTCCTACAAAGATCAGGTGGTGACGGCGTATTACCAGAGAGAGAGAAAAGCCTCTTCAGATGTTGAGAAAACCTTGGAGGGCAGGGTAGAACAGGGCTTGCAGGCCAGAGCAGGCCCGTTCCGCCACTGATGGCATGGTATGTTCCATAGCATTGCGACTTGTATATCTAACTGTAATACTAAAACAACTTAAAGAGAAATACAAATTTACTTTTTAAAAAAATGACACATGAGCTAGAGCTGTTGAAGCAACTCTATTTGGAGAGCATATTTGGCAGTGCTAAAATACCCTCCCCCTTTTGTGATTGTGGGATAATCCTTTCAAAATGTTTCACACATTCAGTTTCCCCTCACTGTCATCACACGGCCAGATAGAATTGATGCCAATTTGTGATGACCTGTCCATGATATAACCCTGGATTGGATGGGATTAGCCATGTGATTAACTCAGAAAAGTGGGGAAAGAAACCTATGTGTGTGTGTGAATCAGCAGCAGCAGAAAGGAGACAATATATTGAAAGACATAAAATATTGAGGTGGAGGAGGAGTTGGATGTATACCTTGCCCTTTACTTCTATGAATGGGCAAACTCTGCTATATTAACCACAAATCGCAATGAGACATACCCCAAGTAGGTGACCCAGAGTGACAGAGAACCCGATGGACAAGGCTGGGGACCCCAAGTTATCACTTCTGCGGTCATCAGTGGAGGCAAAAATGCACAGCACCAACTGGAACGTAAGGAACAGCTCCATGGTGACTGCCTGCCCTGATGTTGTATTGTTGTGCACCTGAAAGAAAACAGAGAAACATTCAACATCTTCTGACCATGTGCAGCTTCAGCTAGAGTTAGAACAGGATCTGGTTGGAGAGCACATGATGGAACAATTTTTCAGGTCTGGATCTGGAGTCATTTCTGAGATAGGAGATCTTTTGGCTATCCTGGGCACACCACCTTGAGTTGTATAATGAAAGAAAGATAAGTATTTACATAATAAAGCGATCATTTTGCATAGGTTTGAAACCAGAAATTTTTTGAACTTTACACTTTGTACTGTTTTCAGATTTCACATTTGACTTTTAAAGGATAGCTGCTTTTGAAACGTCTCCATCTTAAAGCTTGTGGATCTGTTTTAAGGTGAAAATGTATTGACTGTTAAACAGCCTTTGTGGGCACTTAAAAGTAATTCCTGTACTGCTGTTTATATGTATGGACTGTAAGGCTGCAGTCAGATGTGCCATTTGGCACAGAGGGGAAGCGATCCTATTTCCTCTGGTGGAAACTGAAACGGAGTCGCGCAATCACACATCCATTGGTGCTGCAGGCTCAGCCCATCGCTGCCTGATCAGACAGCATGTTTGGGCAAGTGGGGTTTTTCTTGCCTTTCCCCCCACGTGCACATAAACAAGGAATCGAACCCCTGTGGTAGTCTGTGACTATGGGTTGCTTATGCGGTTATGTGCATACTGCTAAATGAGCAAAAAAACCAGTGCTGAGTCAGGATGGACTGGATAGCCCATCCCGATAGTTTGAGTGTGCTTGCATGTGCTTGTGTGATGAGACAGCGGAAAGTCCATCTGTGGCCCATCGGAACCAGTTGGAGCCAGACTTTCTTTTAACTCTGCTTCTGTGGCGGAGCAGCACGGGTTGCTGATGACTGCGAGACCTTTCCCAGATGTAGCTGTCTGATTGTGCCCTTTAGATCTGTTAGGCATTCACAGCTGAGTCGGATCTAACAGCTTGTCTGACCGCAGCCATGTACTAAGTGCAACACGGAACTCTATATTAGAACAGGGGGCAAATCACAGTTCTGACAGCATGGAGTTTGTCCTGAAATAAAACTTTTCCTGGGGGGAGAATGTGGCTCCATTGTAGAGGACAGATTTTGTGTACAGAAGGTCCCAAGTTCAATCAGAGGATAATGGGCAGTAAACTAGAATTCTTTTAAACATTTTCCAGGATTCATTTTGGGGTAGAAGCCATTTTGGTGGGCTAGGAAACTTTCTTTTTGAATAAAGCACTCTAATTAGATGAATTCTTTTCCTAGGTTCTCCAAAACAGCGTTACACCGTTCTAGAAGGGTGTAATGTCACATAGGATTGCACTGTTCCCTCGGATCAGTGCTGTTGTGATCAGTGCTCCTCCCCATTTTCTGATGCTGCTTTTAATCACATGGCTGATCCTGCCCAATCAGGGCTTATACAGTAGGAATCCCCAACATGGTCCCTGTGGACACCATGGTGCCCAGCAATACCCTTCCTGGTGCCCACCAAATGGTTTTAGAAAGTAGGTGGGGCCGGGTGGGTTTTCTCCCTCAGCAAAGCTTCTGGTCAGTCACTGGAGATTTGGTGTAGTGGTTAATTGTGCGGACTCTAATCTGGGAGAACTGGGTTTGATTCCCCACTCCTCCACTTGCACCTGCTGGATGACCTGGGGCAAGCCATAGTTCTGATAAGAGCTGTCCTTGAAAAAAGAGCAGTTTTTGTCAGAGCTCTCTCAGCCCCACCTACCTCACAGGGTGTCTGATGTGGGGAGGGGCAGGGAAAGGAGTTTGTAAACTGCTCTGAGATTTCTTTGGGTAGTGAAGGGTGGGGTATAAATCCAACCTCCTCCTCCTTCTCCTCCTCCTCCTCTTCTTCTTCTCTGTGCAGATTTTTTTAAAAATATATTTCTTTGGCACTAGCTGCCACCACAACACAAGAATCTTCACTGTGTGTTACTGATGGTAAACCACAGCAGTCATTTAGTGGCAGCCATTTTGTGGCAGCCATTTTGTGGGTGCACCCATCATGGTGTGTCAAAACTCCAATGGTGCCCACAGTCCCAAAAAGATTGGGGACCCTTGGTAGACAGGATGGTGACAGAAGTCTACATAGCCCATATGTTCTGGCTAGGTAATGATATTAGTGAGGGCATAAAGTAGTAAATGAGCATTCCTGGAAGAAGAAAAATCCGCCAAAATGAGAGATTTTCTGTGGGGCTGATGAAAACATTTCCAGTGAGGTGAAGGTATCTGCATTATAAACCTATAAACAAATTCAAACTTCTGGAGAGCCAGCCATGCTGTACATTGGATAAACCTTTAGTTGCGTCTTTGACAATAACAGCTGGCTTCAGTGATTCACTAATTATAAGACTATTCCTGAGGGGAAAAACCTTGAGTGCGCCCAGTGATAATATCTCCATTGTTCTCTTTTGCAATTTCAATTGCGGTTTGATTTGTCTTAATCTTACGTAAGTCACGGCAGGATGGATAGAGAGCAATTTGCAGCACCAGTAGCAAAGATTCGTATCAGTGGGATCTTTGTACTATTAGACATAATTACAACAAAAGAATACATGGATTGGATGCTGACGTTCTGGGTACCTGAACACTCATAATTTTGGTATATCCATGTGTGGCTTGTAGATGGTAGATGGTGCCAAAATATTTGCTCTACCAGAAAACAATTGGATGCTCATTTTCACATTACGGACATAGGAATGCCTTTCGTTGAGCCAGGCCATGTGTCCACTGAGCCTAGTATTACCTGTTGTGACCAGTCTGGTAGTGGTTTCCTGTGGTCATTCCCATCCTGTCTATACTAGGGCTTCAACCTGGGATCATCTGCATGCAAACCATGTGCTCTACCAAGGAACTCTGGCCTCTTGTACTTGAATTCTGGTCAACTTCACAGGAAAGCATAGGATATGTACAACTCTGCATAAGATTTATATAAAATAAAATTGCCCCCCAGTTTATCTTGAAAGTAAGCAAAGTCAATTAGCAAATACATGCAGTTGGAGCCTGGAAGGGAAGATAGCATGGTATAGCCTGATCTCATCAGATCTAAAAAACAGGGTCAGTACTTGGACGGGAAACCACCAAGGAAGACTCTGCAGAGGAAGGCAATGGCCAACCACCTCTGCTTCTCTCTTGCCTTGAAAGCCCCTTGCTGGGGTTGCCATAAGTTGGTTGCGACTTGAAGGCACTTTACATGCACATGCACTATGTTACCATTGTTGGCAATGCTGTGGGGCCTAGGGTTACCAACCGCGGGTTGGGAAATTCCTAGAGGTTTGGAGGAGGAGCCTGGGGAGGGCAGGGTTGGGGGGGGCAGATCTCAGTGGGTATAATGCCATGGAGTAAATCCTCCTGAGTAGCCATTTTCTCCAGGGGAACTGATCTATGTAGTCTGAGGATCAGTTGTAACTCTGGAAGATCTCCAAGCCTCACCTGGAAGTTGGTGACCCTGGGCCTTGTACACTTGACAGTGGTTAGGGCGTCAGCATGCCTTATGTACAGCTGGAGCTTTTGCAATAGTACTCTACAAGAAAGGGGACTTGCGATACTTGTGCGGGGGGGGGAGAGCTCCACGCAGAGCAGGAGGAGGCGGCAGCAGCAGCAGGTAAGCCCTCTTCCCCCCCCATCCCCAGACACCGGTGGCATGGCCTGAGCGGCTTTTAGCTGCCGGGCCCCACTAATCTCCCTCCCCCCGACTCCTTCACCCTCTGCTGATCTCCTTCCCTCCTCCTCCAGCTCTAGCAGTCGATCTCCTCCTCCTCTCCACCCGCCTCGGCCCACGGCCCCTTCACCACCCCCCCCCG
>NW_015170915.1:649389-668530 GCF_001447785.1 Gekko japonicus | reverse complement strand
CCCCCCTGGCTTCAGCCCCACTGATCTCCTTCCCCCCCCCGGCTCCGGCGGCGAGGCCTGAGCACCTTCCAGCCGCCAGCCCACCAGAGTTCCCAGAGCATTCTCTGTGCACATGTGCAGGGAATGCTCTTTTACTTTTTACTTTTTAGGCAATTTAAATATTTTTTCCAACTTTTCATATATTTCTGCACTCTTGGGAATTGCCCAAAGTGCGCAGGAAAATCTCCCTGCCCCCCAAGTGCCCCTGATGTGCAGATTTAGATATCCGCATGCAGGGGGCAACTTGGGAATTAGATATATAGATGTAGTTGGGAGTAGGATCTCACAACTGTGAGAAAGATTCTCTTTTCATATTATTTTTAATAGTGTGGGAGTTGCTGCACTGTGACTTCGTGTGTGTGCGTGCGCATGTGTGTGTGTTTGGTGAGGGGTTTCTTTGTATGTGTGTGTGTATGTGTGTGTGCCTGGAAATCATGGTTGGCTTCTGGTGTCCACTAGTGGGGTTTAGACATTTCAGAGAGGTGGCTTACTACTGCTTGCCTCTACATCCCAGCCCTGGTATTCCTTGGATATCTCCCATCCAAGTACTTGCCAGAGTCAGCCCTGTTTAGCTTCTGAGATCTGACAAGATCAGGCTTGCCTAGGCTGTCCAAGTCAGGACCATGACTTCTTGTTTATGTTGTGTATTTTTAATCCCACCCTTTCTCTAAGGAGCTCATGGTGGCATACTTCATTCATCACTCTGTCCTCACAACAATCCTATGAGGTAGGTTAGGCTGAGAGAGTGTGACTGTCCAATGTTACCCAGTAAGCTTCATGGCAGAGCAGGGATTTCAACTTGAATCTCCAAAATTCTAGCCCAACACACTAACCACTACACCACGCTGGTTCTTGATGGGTCTCATTAGAAGTCTGCATGGTTCCTTCTCACATTAACATTGTTCCAGACTCTCAGAAGAGTGGTAACAACATGGACTCCTCCTATGTGACCTCAGACTTTGATATTATCAAGTGCTCTGGGACGGAGCCATTCGTCAAGTGCTTTCCACACTGTTTAAGCTCATTGAAAAGGCCAAGGGTCCAATTGAATGAATTGGACTTTGTGTGTGAGATGACAGAGACTGGGGCTCTTCATAAGTTGATTGTTTTCATGCTTGTAAATCAAAATTAAGCTCTGCAGTTTCTTGTTGCACAACCCACATTTATGTTTGTCACTTTCCCAGATCTGGGTAGTAGGGACTGCTGAAACAGGATAATGGGCATTTACAAATGCCAAGAGAAGGAGTTGAAATAACCTGCTTGCCAGTCTAGGACCAATAAGATGGTCATTTTTACACAGCTGAAAAGGGAAGGGCTGACAATTCCAGCCCTGCTGTTTAGCAGTGCTGGAATTGGCACTATCTGACACAACTGTCAGCAGAGCTAGAATATAGCACAGAGACACGTTACTAAATCCCATATAAATGGCTTCTTGGAAACAGGCTGCTGTATTTATGGGATGCACAAAAATAAAAATAATTCCAATGGAGGGTTAATCCTGCAGTTCTGATGTCAACATGGTCAATTTTGTCCTTACTGTTAACTAGTTTAAGTTTGAGTCCAGTGGCACCTTTAAGATCAACAAAGTTTGAGTCCGATGTTGGTCCTAAAGGTGCCACTGGACTCAAACTTTTTTCTGCTGCAGACCAACACGGCTACCTACCTGGACCTAGTTTAAGTCTGAATGGGATTGAGGAAACCAGTGGTTAGGAGTCTAACCTTTTATTCTGGTCAGATTTCTGAATCTTTAATAGATATTTATTTATTTATTAAATGTACATCCTGCCCTCCCCAATTGGGCTCAGGGCGGCTAACAAAAGAGGCATATGCCATAACTCAACAACTAAAAACAGAATAAAACAATCCATCACAAACAAAGTGCCGGTGCTCTAGAGAATAAGCTCTTATCAGTCCAAGATGGGGTTCCATTAACTAGCATAACCCATCAGCATAAGTTCCGGATAGTACTGTCGTCCTTTCATAACTAGTTCTTCAGTTTGTCTGGTCATCTTGCCAAGGCCAGCTCATATCCTGGTAGAATCCACCATCAAAGGTGGCAACTCGGTTGGTGGTACAGTAGCGGTGGTGGCTCCTTTATTCTTAACAATTGTGAAAAGGGAATATTGTGTCTCAAATGTGCTGGGTGGAAAGAACTGAAGCTGAGTAATGTATTTCTATCCGTTGATTTTTTAAAAGTCCTAGTGGCCAAAAATAAAGAAGAGGTTTCTTATACTATTCTGTAAACAAGTAGGTTATTTCAGGTCAGTTTTCCTTCCTTTGGTTTATCCACCAGTTTATTAGAAACTTCATTCTTAGAAATAAAAATATAAAATAGGATATTATGTACTGATGCAAGTTGTGTCAGAATATTGTGACTCCAGATTGTCAGTACATACTTAATGGCATATGTTGTGTGTTAATAACCACCACTATTGCAGAAGCCTAATCGGCAGAAAGAGAACCTATCAGTGGAGCGAATGGAAAACTAGTGAAGGAGAATTGTTGAAACTCTATTTCAGTGAGTATGTATGTACTGACAACTGGGGATATAGTTAATATGTTGTAATATAGTTAATATGACATGGAAATATAATTTTCAGTTCACAGCTAAAGAGTACCAGCTATCTGAAGTAGCGTAACGTGAACGCGGCAGTGAACCCAGCTGTGTATAGCTGTACTCACATATGAAGTGGAACTATTGCACTCCTGAAGTTTTTTATACAAAGGAATTGTGGACTCTAATTTTATTCTCCCTTTGTATCAAGTACTTTTTGTTCCTAGCTCTGTAATATATATATATATGTGTGTGTGTGTGTGTGTGTGTGTGTGTGTAAAGGTAAAGGTTCCTTGACTAAACACCGAGGCGCACGGAACGCTGTTACCTTCCCACTGAAGTGGTCCCTATTTATCTACTTGCAATTTCTTTCTTTCGAACTGCTAGGTTGGCAGGAGCTGGAACTAGAGATGGGAGCTCACCCCATCATGCGGCACCCATATATATATATATATATGGGTTCTTTAACAAAGATTTCAAAATGTTTGAATTGTTTCATACAATATAATTTTTTTTCTGCTTATGTTCGTAATGGGTTCTTTAACAAAGATTTCAAAATGTTTGAATTGTTTCATACAATATAATTTTTTTTCTGCTTATTATATATATGGGTTCTTTAACAAAGATTTCAAAATGTTTGAATTGTTTCATACAATATAATTTTTTTTCTGCTTATGTTCGTAATGGGTTCTTTAACAAAGATTTCAAAATGTTTGAATTGTTTCATACAATATAATTTTTCTGCTTATGTTCATAATTCATTCACGGAGTGTCTTTATATTTATATAACCACCTGGAGGCTGGCAACCCTAAGACATCTGCACATGTTGAATTTCTGTCCCTCTTCTCTTATGCAGTGGAAACCATAGATGTAGACAGAATGAAATGGACTACTAAGTCTAGTGCCTGTTGCTTTGAAAGTAACAGAATTTGAGTAATTTGATTTTGTCAGAGGAAACAAATACCAATTCAAAATGGGTAGCCCTGTTAGTCTGTCTGTAGCATAGCAGTAGACAAGAGCAAGAGTCCAGTAGCGCCTTAAAGACTAACAAAATTTGTGGCAGGGTAGGAGCTTTCGTGAGTCACTGCTCACTTCTTCAGATAACTTTCAACGAAATACAGATTTAACTTAAGGAATGAGACACATGATTAAAGTTCTTTATAACCTCCCAGAGAGGCACATTGCTCAGTAACAGAACACTAGATTTACATACTTGGAAGTACCAGGTTCAGTCCCTGCCTGGCATCTCCAGTTAAGACTATCTCAAGTAACAAGAATAGACCTCAAATAGCTTCTGTCCATCAGTAAGCAGTACCAGCCTTACCTATACGTTACACTGTTTACGGGTCTGCCCCTTTTCCTTCTGTGGGTCCTGTTGAACAGATACGATCTGGGAGTTTGGTGTTGCAACTGAATCTCTAGGTATGCAGGAGCCAAATTCAGTACATCTTTTATCTTGCCCTTCCTCTAAGGAGTTCATGGTGGCCTATTTCATTCTACACTCCTTTGGCATACATTTGGTTCAGAAGAGAAGAAGAGAGATTGGATTCATACCCCACCTTTCACTCAGAGTCTGAGAGTGGCTTACAATCTCCTTCAGTTCCTCTCCCACAACAGACACTCAATGAGGTAGGTGGGGCTGAGAGAGCTCTGAGAGAACAGCTCTGAGGTAAGTATGGCTTGCCCAAGGTCACCCAGCAACTGTATGTGGAAGAGTAGGGAATCAAACCTGGTTCTCCCAGATTAGAGTCCACACTCCTAACCACTACACCAAACTGGCTCTCAGGACCATGTTGCATGAGGAGAGGGGGCTTAAGCAGTTTTCCTGATCCAAGGGAGCTGCTATTGCCTGTACTTGGAAAACTTACATATAGCAGTTGCCCCAATGGGCAAATATAAATTCCCTGGGGCCATTTCAGTTCAGGTGAATGGTATATGTTTGGAAGCCCCATTTAAACACATACCACAATCTGAATCAGGCCCCTGATTCACCTGGGAGTTTAGTTTCAGCATGCAACTCCCAGAGCATGTCTTTTCAACAGGGCCCAGAATGGAACCGTATGGACCTGTAAACAGCATAATGAATAAATGAAGCCCTTAGATGAATGGATTGCCTGGTTCAGTGGAAGGCATGCTTCTGTGGAATGCTGGAGTTTAATCTAGAAAACCTGGAATCAAACCTCAGGTCAGTTAGATAAAATGGAATTACAGTGACCTTAGCTAAGCAGTTTCCCATGAGAATTCACCATTCAATTAATTATTGCTTTCAGAATAGGGAATCGGAGTGCTAAGACTTCTGAACGGAACTGGAGCATCAAGACCAGCCTCCTACTCCAAAGCCCCCTCTGTAAACCAGTAGCTCCCAGCTCCAGTTAAACCATAAAAAGGAAGTAAACATGATGCCTTCAGAGCAGCCGATATCGACTTATCAAACAAGCTGAGCCCACATGTCACAGGGAAAATCATAACCCTTCCCTTTTCCAGATCAGTAGCCATTCTGATCCGTGTGAAAATAACCCATAATACATGCCCCTAAATGACACAGATCTATCTTGCAAGACCCTGATCTATCACATTCTGAGAATTTTAACCTTGCAGTGTCACAAAAGATTCTGGGCTACGGTTGCTTGGCTTTACCTCTTTTCCTTGCCATAGATACATGTCCCAAAGTCCAAGTCACAGATTCCTAAATGTTGCCCAACACATAAACAATTTCCTGTAATTCACGGGCTGTTTTTGCTGTCAAGTCACAGCTGACTTATGGCAACCCTGTACGGTTTTTAAGGCAAGAGATGTTAAGAGGTGCCTTGCCATTGCCTTCTTCCCCGTCAAGACCCTGGTATTCCATGGAGGTCTCCCTTCCAAATACTAGCCAGGGTCTGAGGTGATCGAGCAAGCCTGGGCTATCCAAGTCAGGGCCAGTACAACACAACTAGATTGTATTTCTTCTATTACAGTGGAGGGTAGAATTAAGTGAGAGCCAAGATTTCTAGCATAATACAACTGTGTGAGAAAGAAATATCTCCTTCTACTAATCTAGATTTCTTGAAGACCGTGGTATACAGACACATGCGGCAGTTGTCCTTTGCCCTCCTCCATCTCTAATGGTGGTAGAATCCTTACCCTGTTTATAGCCAGGTTGCCTCGGATGTGAGGTGGTGTGAGCTGGTGCAGAAGGGCAGCCCCCGTCACGGCTCCCAGGATCTGAGCCACCACGTAAAAGATGGCCCTCAGGAAGGAGACATGAGAGCCCACCAGACAGGCCACAGTCACTGCGGGGTTGATGTGGGCCCCACTGACATGCCCCACCGCTTGAACCATAGTGGCTATGACCAGACCAAAGGCCAGTGAAATCTGGAGGACATTTGGTGGGGCAACAGGCCAGTTGAGAGCGGAGCCCAAGCCAAAGAAGATGAAGATCAGCGTGGCAAGGAATTCTGCAAAGACAGCTCGGGTGAAGGCCACGGAGCGGAGTTCCCACATCATGGATGACCAAAGAATCGGAGAGAAGAGCCAAAATCAGTAGCTTCGGCCTGGTAATTGGTGCCTTATCCTGGAAGGATGCCGGAGGACAATCTCTACTAGTGTATATATGCTTGCAGAACAGCCAGGCATTTTCAAGAGGAGGTGGGGTTTGGAAAATGGATTTTTTTTTTCATTTCTGTTCCAGTTCAGGAGGTTTCAGAGCCAGCCTTCTCCTCTGATAGAGACATTAACATTTGCCAATCTTTTACATATATGTATTTTTTAATCTTGTGAGTCCAATTGGTCCCAGCCCCAGGCTGAAATGCAATATTCTGTCCATAGAGTGTGTTTGAATATGGTAATTTTCTGCTGCTGTCCTCTGTTTTTCTGGTTTGGCCTTTCCTCTTGAGTTGGCTCTGAGGCACTGCTCCTGTTCTGTTGCTGCACACTGTGATTTAACCATGTTAAGGGAGGATTCAAAGAGAGAACAGACCAGTGGATAGAATGCATGCCTTGCAGTGGCCACCTCCAACTCTGTGATCTGCTATACTGAAAAGCATATCAGCAGTATGGATTTGCTAGTCTGTGAAACCACCACCAAATTCTTAACGTTCCTCTAACTGCATTCAAATATTGATTTTTCTAAGGTCCTCAATCCACTTCCAGTGTTGTAATACAAAACTTTTAGCTGTTATAAAGGCATGGAAGATCCATTTTCCGTGACCATTGGTTAGCCTCCATGAGGTGGGCAGATAGTTTATAAGTACATAAACAGCCTCAGAAGTCAATGGACATTTTATTACAAAACTGATCTGAATTTTCCCAGAAAAACTGAGTGACTGGACACATCCGAAGCTTATGTTTAAGGAACACATCCTATGAGTTACAATGCCAACAATTAGACACTTATCCTTTGCTAAAGATCCGCTGTGGTGTCCAGTAGGCATAAACATAATTTTTTTTGCTGAGGAGTCACAACTTCAGATCCATGGCCTTATAGAATGGCCTGCCTGTAGTCTCCTGGCTGTCTGCAAACTGTGCAAAACTGAACTATTCAAGAGGGTTTTTCTGTGCAGGTAATAGGGTTGCGGGAGCTGCAGTGGCTCAAGTGGTTAAGACGCTGAACTGCAGGCTGTGGAAGGTCAGTAGTTCAGCAGTTCGAGACCCGAGTTGCCACATGACGGAGTGAGCTCCCGTCTCTAGTTCCAGCTCCTGCCAACCTAGCAGTTCGAAAGCAAGAAATCGCAAGTAGATAAATAGGTACCATTTCGGTGGGAAGGTAACAGCGTTCCGTGCGCCTTGGTGTTTAGTCATGCCAGCCACATGACCACAAAAACGTCTTCGGACAGCGCTGGCTCTTCGGCTATGAAACGGAGATGAGCACCACAACCCTAGAGTCGGATTCGACTGGCTTTCGAGCAAGGGAACCTTTACCTTTAATAGGGTTGCACTGTACAAAATGGTTCACAACTTACTGGAATGAATGATTAGGGACTGTGGTCTATACTGTTGTAGCTTATTGAAAGTAGGATCCTTTTATCTATTTTTTTTACCACTTAACGTGTCATGTGATAATGCTTATTGTATGCTTTAGTTCTTTCTGATGCATACAGAATTCTAAAATCCTAATGCGTTGGTTATTGAATGTCCCATTTTGTTGACTATTCTAATTCACAATGGTCTATAACGCACGTGTGTTTTCCATTGCTTTCAGTGTACATTTCCGGCAGGGTTTCTGCATACATGTTCCTTTCTGCATACATTTTCCTCCCTTTAGTTCTTGGTTTGCTTTCTGTTCGCTTTCTCCCCACATTTTCTGAGAGCACTTTTGTAGTGATTTTTTTTGTTTGCTTCCAAGTTGAAGTGAATCCAAGAGCATAATAATTTAATAGGATCCCCCCCCAACCCATTGCCACTTCTTGATGCCCACTCCCCCCACCCCACATCAAAGTCCTTCTGCCCATATTCAGCCACCTTCTGCTGCCCCCTCTTTCATTGCTGCGCAGTCACTGTTTTTAATTTCTCTATAGCGAAATGAGACTAATGATAAAATGCTAATAAAGAGTTTAAATCTCCAGTACATATTTTTCCCCAGTGAATATTTAGCGATAGGATGCCACTTCCCCACAGCACTTTGTTCAGATGTGGACACCAGCTGTCATGCCTGCCCCTGCTGATGTCATGCCTGCCTTTGCTGATGCCCCTGAACAGGCTCCTGAGGACCCTGAACAGGCTCCTGAGGACAGTACTGCAGCAGAAAGGCAAAGACTGGATCCTGTAGCTGAAAGCTATCTAAGTGGTGAGGAGGATAGAGCCTCCCAGGGAACACCTGCAAGGGATCAGTCTCTGCTGCAGCCCAGTAATTCATCATCAGACTTGCCTCCACCTGTAACCAGGCTCAGGAATGTAAGAAGACAACAGCTGAGAGAGCGAAGGCAGAATGCACGCATGCGTGCCAGAAGATCTCTTAGCCCTGATTACTGACAGGATCCTGTCCTCACTCCTGGCTAGCTAATGAGTTGATTAGCTAGCACTGTATATATGCAAGTCTGTTGCCAGCAGTCATTTGTGCTGGCAACGTCGTTTGTTCAGGACCTGAATCCTTGCCTCTCTGTTCCAGACCTTGTGGAATTCTTCTCGGCTTGATCCTTGGCTTTTGACCTTCGGCTTTGTTGACCCTGCGTTCATCTCTGACTCCTCTGGTATTGTTGTGATTTATGGACTTGAAACTTTGGTATGTCTGACCCTGCTTTTGGACTGTGATTTTAACCTGCTTGAACCTTGCTACCTGATTTGCCCGGCTTGACCTCGGACTGTTCCTGGACTTTTGCTTGCTTGCGTCACACCCCCTGGTCCTGCCGTGACACCAGCCTCGTGCTGAGACTGAAAATATCCTAGAGCCCTAGACCCCCCCCCAACCCCTGTGGTGGGGGGACATGGAGAAGAAAAGGAAGAGATCCAAAGGCAGAAGAGGAATTTGATGAACTGGGAGCTGGGCTTTAATTATCTTCTGCCTGCACTTTGGCAACGAGAATTGCTAACCCTCTGCAAACTCTAGCACAGTCAATACCAGAAACCCCGTGCACATGTGCAATTTGCAGTTGCAGAAACGTCACCAACCCCCTTTCCCTTCCACCGACCACCCTGTGCGTGTCCAGCCCACAACCTTCCCTGCCTTACTACCCTTTTGCAAACGTCTCCCCCCACCACCACCACCAGTGACCCAATAACTGAAGTGTGGGTTGTCTCTCTGTAACGCAAGACATTCTGTAAGAGGGGAGGGGAGAGAAAGAGAGAAGTTCTTTCCCGAAGAAAGGGAAAAATAAAATCAGAACAAATGATAAAGCTAATGAGGACAATTAATTACGTGAAGGAGATGAAATTCTCTCCCCCCACTACTACCTCTTGCAGGCGAAACTGCACCTCTGTTAATTCATGGCAACTGATTAGGACATCTATGCAAATCTTGGTTTAAACTATTAACTTAATTAAATGATGGGATTATTCCTCTCCCTTAGCGTGCTAAGGAAATGCACCACTTAAAAGACACATGAAGATCGGAGCATCCCCCTTTTCATTAGCAATCGAGCACTAGGGCTTTTCAGAGTGTTGTTCAATCATACAGTTGTTCATCATGGTTTTATTTTGTGTGTGTTTTACTTTTGCTCCATATTTTTCTACCAGAAAAACAATAAATCACCGTGTATGAATATACAATATAAGCAGATATTTATATATAATGCTTTTAGAATTCAATTGTCAGCAAGATTACAACTATAACATCTTAAATGCGATCTTAGGCTTGACAGTACATATGAAACACTACAGTATAGCCTCAGACAAACAACGGATTTCTAGTATAAGTCCGTTTACGAATCCTTCTTCAGGTTTGTCGTCTGTATTCTTATCTTCAATAGAATAAAGTGCTGCAAGCTGCAATGAAGTGTAACATGCTTAATAATCCAACAAAAAACATAAAATTTACTCTAATATACAAAGGAGGATTTGCAATTTATAAACTCACCATTATTTCACAATGTAAATTCTTATACAGTTTTTTATACGTTATCGCGTTTAATCTAAAGGAAAGCAGACAAGCACAATGAATATTCTACAGTCCATCAGTGACACATATACAAGAATAATTCCAAGTAAAACAACCATTTCAAAATTTACCAACCTGGTGACTGGGGAGCTCCTATCATGCTCTCATGTGACAGAGTCTACAATGTGATATTTGACTCAGCTTCCCTCAGTGTGGCACAATGTCACAATGGAAAATTTGTAGGATACAACAGGTGTGATGTTTTAAAATGGCATTTTTATCTTAAAGGTACCCTGACCATTTACAGAAAGGAACTCAAATCAAGTTCCTGATTTAATCCTGATGGAATCAGTGTATGTAGTCTGAAAATAAATTCAGCTTCTTTCTGTAATAAAACCCGGGATATGTCTACTTGATTGTAGGATTGTGATCTATAATGAGACAATACCATAAATTTAAAATCTTCTGGTTTGTGTGCTGCAGTTTTGCAGTTACAATATAGTTCCAGTCAGAGTGGGACACTTTAAATGTGGGAAAAGTTGTAATGTATGTCCACTATCTATTGTAGGCTCTGTTTTTCAGCATCCTACTAGTACAGAGCAAGTGAAGATTAATCACTTCAGTAATTGTAATACCTCTAATGTAGTATATGCCTGTGTATGTGTGTGTAAATTGGTCTACATGGGAATCAGTACAAGACCTATAAAAAATCCGTATACAGGAACATCTATCTCGTTTTAGGAACCAGGTGGAGTCTGCTCCAATGGTTGCCCATTTCATAACTGCAGCACACAAACCAGAAGATTTTAAATTTATGGTACTGTTTCATTATAGATCACAATCCTACAATCCTTTTTCATGCATCAGACACATTTGTCTCTTGCCTACAAAAAGCTCGTGCCAGGATAGAAGAGATAGTCACTAATCCATCACAATATTTTATGTTCCCTAGGAAAGCAGGATTATGTCCCTGACAAGGACTGAAGACAATGACTCAGGACTGATTAGCATTGTGATTATTGTTCCTCAAAATAGCTATTAACATGATAAGGAACTACATGGACTTGTGCACACACACAAATAGCCACACCCTGATATAGCATTTACAAGGCTAGCAAACTTGTTTTTGACTGTCTTGAGAGTGCTCCTGTTTATTTAGCATGTCTTTATCATCTGCCTTTACTCTAAGGAGCTTCAGGCAATGTACATGGAGTTATCCTGTTTTAACCACAAAGAGAATGAAGAATCAGTCCCAAGAACAGCTTCTCACCTTCTAGGTAATGGGATGCATGAACTTATCTGCCATCACTGTTTCCCCGGAGGCAGCCGGACAATCTGATTTGGGGGAGAAGGGAAAACCCCATTGAGTCAAGTTAAACTTCAAGGAATGGGTGACGTTCTTTTGGCACCTAACATATAATCCTCAGCTGTGGCTTCTAGCAGGTTGTGCTCATGCTGGGAGAGAAGGAAAAGGGATCCTTGGGGTAGTGGTCAGAGCAGAGGTGTCGAACTCATTTGTTACAAGGGCCGGATCTGACAAATGTCACTTTCTTGGGCTGGACTAGGACATGTGTGCCATAAAGCGTAATGCCAGGTACCAGAGAGATAAACTGCATAAAGGACAGCCGTTGGTAAGCTCCAAGTTGGTGTATCCTCACTGCAATGCCCCATGGGCTTGGAGGGGGGTGCAAAGGAAAACCCATATGGGCAGACTGGAGAGCCAGCAGTGCAGCACTGGGCAGATGCTCCCATGCTGCTTGACTGCTACAGATGAGGTTGTTCTGCTGTGCTGAAGCCACAGTCGGAGTTGCTCTGCCCACTCCCCCTGAACAGTCTCCTGTTCCCTCCCTTGCACTAGCCGCTCATGGACCACATAAGAGCCTTGGATGGGCCGGTTCTGGCCCCTGGGCCTTATGTTTGACACCCCTGGGTTAGAGTGTCAAGAGACAAATCTGGGAGACCCAGATTCAAATCCCCATTCTGCCATGGAAGCTTACTAGGTGACCTTGGACCAGTCACAAACTCTCAGTCTAACCTACCTCACAGGGTTGCTGTAAGGATAAGCCAAAAAAAAATGTAGGGCACTTTGGATTCTCATTGAGGAGAGCAGAGAACCATGTATGCTGTCCTAAGCACCTTTGTGGAGGGATGGGATAAAAATGTTCATTATATCATATGCAATGCCCAAAAGGCTTGGTTATTAGCCCACACTAACTGCTGGGGTGCAACCACTTGATTTGGGCATCTGCACAGTGGACTTGATGAGCATTATACAAATGTTATGTCCAACACATGGAACTCTGATGTCTACATTTCTGTTTTATCTTCAAGGTAAGTCTGCACTGGAGAAAGAAACAGCAAGAATATTCTTGATATTACAAAAGCATGAATGGTGATGTCAAGAACTTTGTTTTCACATTAAAGAATTAAACTGGGTCAGGTGAAGAGTTCCAGACGGGCCTCCTGACCACTTAATCAGTGGAATACCATTCCCGTGAGCCCCTGGAGCATGAGGCCATTAAGCACTCTTAACAGAGACCAAATATTAATGGTTGATAGCAAAGCTTCTGTAGCTTTATTACATTTGAGAGGTTTCCTCAAACTGCGGGCAATCAAGGAAGTGGGTAAATAATGTGCTTTTGATGGCCATTTTGCAATGCTAACTGTGGCTTAGATTGCGGTGATAGCCATACTTCTCTGGGTCGAAGGAAGGAAAACAAACATCTGGCACTATCTACATTCCACAAAATCTGCTGAGATTCACTATTATTGCCAAGGTGGCAGTGGTGGGGGGTTCTTTCCCCCTTTTTTTCTTGCATTCAGTCAACCAGTTATGCATGCTCCTTGACTAGTAGAAATACCTGAGTGCTCGAATGTACTGAGCACTAAATGTACCGAGTGTTTTATCAACACGATGTCCAAACTCGTTCAAAGCTAAATCTCAACAGCACGGGCAGGGGTCATTTCGTAGAAAAAGAGGTGCAGGACCTCATTAGCATAACTTATTAGCGTAACTTAGTTGCATATGCCACACACCCTGACATCACTGGAAGTGTGTCAGAAGGCAACACCCACCACTCAGGCTCCATTGGACTGTTTTGGATTGCTAGCTATTGGGGGGGAACGTGCAAATCTGTCCTCGCAGAGGAGGACGAGCTTGTACCTGAAGGCAGCCCGGGGCGGGGGGGGGGGGGCTCTGCAACTTACTTGGCTGCTTCTTGCTCCTCGTGGCCCGACTGAGGGCTGCTGGGAGCAGGGGGCGGGGCTTGTTGCATGTGCCCATCCCCTGGGCTCCTTACTGCCGGAGCTCCGCTCCTGTGCGCTCCTGCAGGAAATGACCCCTGAGCACGGGAATGGCCTTCTCTTTTCCAAATTAATTACATATTCCAGAGATAAGGAAAACGAGTACAGGGCCTGAGATTTGTCAGGTTCCTGCGCTTCTGCTTCAGTGCAGAAGGTGTGTACTCTGTCTTTCACCTGCAGCCATATCCTGGCTGGCGGCGATGAAGAAAAAGTCGCACTAACAGAAAGCGAAGATGGACTTCAATGAATCGAATACCTATTAATTTAGTTAAATTATTTATATCCTGCCTTCTGTCCTTAGACACAAGGTGGGTAACAAAACAAGTTGCAAGCACATAAAAATAATAACATTTGATCAGCAAGATAAACACAAAAGAAAGAAAAAACCCCCAAAGAAAATACAAGCAACACAAAAGATAAAAGCAGCCAGATGTACTTAAGAAGGTTCTCCCTGCCAGGCTCTTCTTTTGGTTCTCCCACTATATGAAGTGTGATGGATGGTTACAAAGCAGAAAACCTTTTCCATTTAGGGAACTCCCCACCCACTTCAGGCCAAAATGTTCCTTTTCTGCCATGGTTTTCATAGAATGTGTCTCGGGGGTAGGGGTGTGTGTCTTGTACTTTGGCCTTGTAGAGCTGGCAGGCTGGCACTTTAAAAACGTGTAAATGTTTTAATTTGTAAAATGTGTTAGTTTTTTAATGCTGCCATAGGGCTGCCAGCCTCCAGGTGGGACCTGGAGTGCTCTCAGAATTATGACTGATCTCCAGGCCACAAATATCAGTTCTCTTGGAGGAAATGGCAGCATTGAAGGATGAACTCTGTGACATCACATCCCATTGTGCTCTCTCCCCAGATTTCATCTTCCCCAGGAACCACCACCAAGTCTCTGAAGTCAGAACTGGCAACCCTATTTAATTGTGCAGAATTTCTTATGTCTGTAGATGTGACTTGTGGATATGCATGAGCAGAGAGTGAGGCATACAAAGTCTTTTAAATAAACCAATAAACCTACACTTCAACATTCTAATAATGACCAATAACATGATGGAGGATCCGGGAGATCAAATGTATCCTTGGAGCGCCCAACAGATCATGATTCTACATTTCCTATGGAAACTCTTTGTTTCATACCAAAACTATAACATTTATTTATTAGTTTGATTTATATCCCGCCCTCCCAGAGGCTCAGGGTGGCTCACATATGGCAAAGCCGAGTGCAAAATACAATACATTTAATACAATACATCAATGAAGGATTGTCCCTTTTATCCCAAAACATTGACTATAGTTTGCCCTTACCCAACTGTAGCCAGAGATCATCAGTCAAAGCCAATAGTGCTGTTTCAGTCCTGAAACCAGGTCAGAAGACAGACTGAAAAGAGTTAAGGGCAGATACTTCATCCAGAAATGCTTGCAGTTATTCTGCCATAACATGCATAACACTTTATTTTCACATCATTTTTGTTTCCTTCCATCAATATTTTCCTGCATTTTTCAACATTAGTTGTGGTTAAAAAAAAATGGCACTATTTGTATAAATGTATACACACACACAACCCATATCAGTGGCATATCAAAACTGTAAAACATGTACACTTAATGTGATATGAAGAAATCTAGAAAGGCAACAGGAAAAAGCAGAGAAACAAATTTGACAAGTGGTGAGATGAGAAGCTAGGCTTTCCAGGTTCACTCTGGTGATGGAGGGTCCCCTGGTGCCAGCAGGCACTTCCCGCCGCCAGTCAGCTGGGTAGTGGGAGAATAAGAGTGAAAATGGGGGGGAAGTGATGGGCAGCATCCCCGATGCAGTGACGTCACTCCCTGTGCATCTGGAAGTGATGTCAGAGTGTCTCTGAGGATGCTCTAGCATCCCCAGAGACATGTTGATGTGACTTATGGGTGCAGGGGAGTGATGTCAGTGTGCCACTGGCAATGTCTTTATATCACTGGTGAGGCCCACCGACCCAGTAAGTCTCCCACCAGTTGGCAACCCTATGAAAAGCTGATCTTTTCTCCCTTGTTGAAGCCTCTAAGCCTTGCTGGGACAGTGATTTTTTTCCTGGGAGAAGGTGAATGAGAAGTCTACTCTTTCCATCTACAAAAAAATTACCAGGTTCCAGCATGGATGTGTAGTGATTTTTCTTTCATGGGGGGGAATCTGTAGCCCACTCCCAGCTAAGCTTCTGATCAGCTGGGACTCTGCTATTGATTCTAGCAAGGCTGGGGCACAGCAAAATTTCCCAAGGTGGAGACGTCAGAACCCAACTCCCAGCTGCTCCCATCATGCCACACGGCAGGGAAAACGATGGTCGAACTGCGGCAAATGTAAGCTGCAGCAAAGTTGAGATGGCGCAGCTGGATCTCACAGATCCCCCGAGCCGCGGCGCGGCGCTCCCTGGCACGATCAGATGCCGGGGAGAAAGCGACGGTGCGAAGGGGAGCCTGGCGAACTGCGCATGCTCACACATGCACAGTTCGGCCAGGAGCCAGGGATGCGCCGGCGCAAGGATGCGCCGGCGATCCCATGGCGAGTGTTGCTGCGGCCCGTTGAAAAGAACCACCTCGGGAAGTGGTTCTTTTTTGGAGCGGATCAACGCCGGAAGGGACGGATCAGGGACGGAGACGGTACGCTCCCCAGATGTTGATGTGGGATCGCGCCCATTTGCTCTGCCCCCATTCTGTCCCGCTCCCGGCCCAAACGGCCTCGTATGGACAGGACCTTTGACCGGCAAGACAGCTGCAAATCTCTTCAACAGCTGTTCAAGTTTTTGGTGCAAGCCCAACATCTCCCTGATCAGCTGATAGGCTGCTCTGTTGAACAGGGTATGCCCAGCTGACAAAGAGGTTCTCTGCAAACTTTGCATCATCCCTAAGGCAGATGCATTCCTCCACACTCAGCAATTTAAGTTTTCAAACTATGGGGAAAGATCCCAGCATCTCTCTCTCTCTCCCTGGTTGACTTCACAGCTGCGCACATTCCCTCTGCACTGGTTTTCCCCCCACTGGTTTATTTATTTGTATATTCTGTTTGCATTCTGCATCTACAAGCAAAACCCACTTTTTTTTTTAGCTAACTGGCTGCTTTATCTAAGATGAAGAGAAAAGCAAACATCTCTCAAAAATTTTAACTGCAGATCCAACCCTTCCCCCCTCCCTCACCTCCCCCCCAAAAAACAGTTTGATTCTGCAAAAAGAGAGAGAAGGGAGGGGGGAATCCAGGCCCACACATGCAAGACTGACACATTTGGGAGCAGGGAATCCCATAGCCTTTTATATTTACTGATTCCTTCGTATGCTCTCTCTGGCTTTTTAAAAGTTTGCCTGAATGAGAGGGCATGTCCTCTTTTGTCTTTGGACAGGGAGGGAGTGTCAATCTAAAGAGAGAGAGGAGGAGACAGGGGAGGGCAGTGGGCTGCACTTAAATTCCCACTGAAACCATTCTACTTTAGAGAGGATTAGCAATTCAAAAGTATCACAGCAAAAGGAGTTTTGGAAACTGCGGGGCATCAGTGTGCTGGAAATGGTCTGAATGCAGATTCCTGTGAAACAAATGCAGAAACAAGAAAAAGCCCCAACACAAGCTGGAAGTGAAAGTGAGAGGGAATGAAGAATGGAAGAATAGGATGAGCTCAGAAACTAAGGCAAAATATGGGTACAGAAAGGGCCTCTCTCTCTCTGCACTAACAGAAATGTATCCTTCAGTAGGCAAAGCAGGGACAAAACAGGAACACAGTATTTTATCAAGGACAGGTGTTAACAAATAGGAGGAGCCTGATGTAATAAATACAGAAGACTGGAGAATCTGGTGCCTTTATTGATAGCAAGATTTGTGTCTTTAGTTACATGGCATGTCCCTACATATGGCTCATCCGCAATCTCTCCCCCTTCCTCTTTTCTAGCCAACTCATTTTCTTCGTCATCTGGTTTCTCACCTGTTCTCACATCCCTTTGCCCAAAGAACAGCTGGTACCGTATCTGGGATGTGCTGCTCCAGTCAGGTTTACAGCAATGATGTGGCTTTCTTCCAAGGCAATTGGCTGGATTTTCCGGAAAACAAGAATCATAATTTTGAAAACGGTCATGCATGAGGATCTTCTGTGTGCCTAACTTCCTGCCTAACAGCTCTGTACTGCTCAGCTCCTGTTCAAAAGGATGGTATTTCAGCCCACAACCGATGTGTAGTTTTCGATAACTCTGCTTGGGAGTACTAAAATTTAACTGGCCTGGATATTGCACAACTGTCCTGGTGATGCATCTGTGACTACCCTATAAATTAGGTGATGTATTTATAATTGATGTCAGGAGATGCAAGAAGTAAAACGTTATTGACTGAGGTTTCTTGGAAGGCAGACAGAAAGAACACTACATCTCAGTCTATCTTGAGAAACCGTATTGACATACTGGCTTTTAAAATTCAACCAGGTTGATAAAAAAGATGTTCCCAGTACTGTATGCCATTTTAAAAATCTATGCTAGAAACCCTACTAGGTTTTTGGGCTGGTTTGTTTGTTATTATTATTATTTTTGCCCTCGAATCACAGCTGACAGGTCAGCTCTTGTTAATACTCATGTCTACTTATTTGTAAGACCTCAAAATCAGTGACTTTTCTAAAAAAAAATGTTATCACTCCAAATATTAATTATAAAATATGATGGTCTTCCTGCACCCAAGGAGGGGTACTGATAGTATTCCAAAGTCTAGTTCCCCACATCATTTAAACATTATGCTGGCAAAACGACATGAAATAACTTAACTATGTGACTTTGCACACACTCACTATCTCACTTAAATGGGGTGGCTTTGTATGCAGAATAGCACACTAGAACCAATACCTGGCAGAGCCATGGATCTCTGAAGCGCTACCTATTTCTATGTATGTAGCAGCCAAAGGCCCCATTTCAGCAAGAAGTTTGGTACGTGCAGAGTCGTACAGGTAAGTTCATTTGTTCTACTGGTGTCATGTTTAAATCTGGCAGGCTGTCTGGGAGAGGTATTATACATGTGTCAGTCATAGCTAAGTCTTTTAAGTCTTCCCTTGCTGACTAGAACAATGAAAGGTGGGAGTGGGTTTATTTCTCACTCAGTGATCAGGTACATTTTCTCTGGATCTAAAAAAGCAAGGGAGAAGCTTTTTTAAAAATGGAACTTTGAATCCTGGGCCAGCAAACAGCCTAAAGGGGCACCAGGTCACACTGATTAAGCCAGACCAACTCTGGCCAACTAGATCATATGGCATTTGTAGGTACAAGTGATACATTTCTGATATAGTTTAATAATATTCTCTGTCTTGGATCAACTTCTCCTTAATATGATAAAACAGGTTCTGGACTCTACCACTTCAGCCTGATCGGGAAAGGGGGGTGATCACATGATTGAATGCTCCTCCACCCACCTCCCAAATTCCTACACACAGAAACCTAGAAGAAGTCAGGGAGAAGGGTTTTAGTATTGTCTTATCGCCCTGTGGAAGGGCATTCTGTTGTATGGTACCTCCTAGAGTCTGAATTGGTACAGTCCAGAGATTTACCACTTTGGTGAGAACCAGATCTTTGTCATGCTACTTAAACCCTAAGATTCTTTTTTTTTTGGGCCCCCCGAAGGGGATTTTTAATTGCATTTTTCTACAAACTACAACGAAAAGAGGGAGGGGGAAATTACAACTAAAGGAGAAAGGAAAGTAAACCACTAAAAACCCAAGTATAGAAGATCATTATAACAGCTTGTATCAGTTT
>NW_015170915.1:645419-648440 GCF_001447785.1 Gekko japonicus | reverse complement strand
GAAGAGCACCTCAATTCCCCAGCATTGTGCTGGCGAAGAGGCCACCCTTCAAAAACCCAATGGCTAGGAGCCTATCACAAAGGCTCCAGGGGGTGGCAGACAATCCCCCCCCCCTCCTAGCCGCTGGTGCATGGATCGCCTCCGCTAGTAGGTCACCATAAACCGGAAGTCCCCTTAAACCCTAAGATTCCATCGCATTAGAGCGTCACTCCAAGAACCAGAACCCAAGATGGGGCTATGCAGATGACGGGGTGTAATATGAAAGTGAAGACTAACAGTTCCTAAGAATGAATTCTATATAAAGTAAGTAAGGCTACTTAACTTGCCTCCCCCCATCTTTCTCTCCATGTGGACCCAAAGCACCTTGCATAGTTCTCCTGTTCTCTGTTTTATCCTTGCAACAACCCTGTGAGGTGGGTTTGGCTAAGCAGATATGCCTGGCCCAAAGTCACCCAGCAAATTTCCATTTTAGAGTGTGCGTTCCTACATCCTAGCCTGACAGCCTGAGTGGCCTAGAGGTTAAGAGTGTTGAACTAGGATCTGGGAGACCCAGGTTCAAATCCCCACTTGTGCCATGGAAGCTCACTGGGTGACCTTGGGCCAATCACATTCTCTCAGCCTAACCTACCTCACAGGGTTGCTGTGTGCATAAGATGGAGGAGAGGAGAATGATATATGTGGCTTTGGGTCCTCACTGGGGAAACCCTAATGACTACGCCACAACTGGCTGTCATGTAAATGAAAAGCTGCTATTAACTCTTAATAGGGTAGAAATATGAACTGGTAAACATAGGGAGAACACTGCCTTGGTAAAAGATGCTCTCAGCTTCAGGGACATTTAGCCTATACCAGCAGGGAGCCTATGGCAGAAGGGTTGTTTGTGTATATATTGTGGACTCGAGATGCTTCATATCTCACATATCAGTTCACGTAAAACAGAAGCGGAGATTGGGCGACAGTGTTTATGAAGAAAAGAGAGGCTTGTTACTTCCTCCCCCACACTTTATGAAGAAGCAGCTGATTGGTGAGGCTGGCTTAGTCCGGTCCACAAACTGCCTCAGCACAAACTCGAATCCACTATTTCACTCTGGATTCTGGTTGGGAATTCAGTATCATCCCAGTTTAAAATCCGGTCATAATGCAAGGAGGAGGAGGAGGAGGAAGAGGAGGAGATGGGATTTATACCCCGCCCTTTACTACCCTAAGGAGTCTCAGAGCGGCTTACAATCTCCTTTCCCTTCCCCTTCCCACAACAGTCACCCTGTGAGGTAGGTGGGGCTGAGAGAGCTCTTTTGAGAACTGCTCATGTGAGAACAGCTCTGAAAGAATTTGTGACAGACCCGAGGTCACACCAGCAGCTGCATGTGGAGGAGTGGGAGATCAAACCCAGTTCTCCCAGATTAAAGTCCAGGCTCCTACCCGCTACATCAAACTGGCTCTTGAAATGGAACACATAACATATTTTTTGTTGTTCAGTCGCACAGTTGAGTCCGACTCTTCGCAACCCCCATGGACCAGCTCCCGCCAGGCCTTCCTGTCTTCCACTGTCCTCTGAAGTTTGCTCAATTTCATGTTCGTTGCATATGCATCATATAATAAAGTGTCTTCAAGTTGCAACCAACATGGTGACCTCTCAAGGGGTTTTCAAAGAAAGAGACAGACAGAGATGGTTTGCATTGCCTGCTTCTGCATAGCAACTTTGGACTTACTTGGTGGTCTCCTATCTAAATACTGACCATGGCTGACATCATATAATAAAGTGTCTTCAAGTTGCAACCAACATGGTGACCTCTCAAGGGGTTTTCAAAGAAAGAGATGGACAGAGATTGTTTGCATTGCCTGCTTCTGCATAGCAACTTTGGACTTACTTGGTGGTCTCCTATCTAAATACTGACCATGGCTGTCCTTGCTTAGCTTCTGAGATCTGACAAGATCTGGCTAGCCTGGGCTATTCGGGCTGCTAGACATCATATAGTTGCACAGAATGGAACAATTTTTATGGCACTGTCCATGTGTGATTGTTTGGAGAGCCACAGCCAGATCAAACAACAACGTGGCACAAAACTATAAAACTCTCCATTAAATGACAACAGCCTGTTCCTTTCTGTCATAAGGGATGTCACGAGGCAGAACATTTCCTTGATAAAGGAATTCGGAAGCAGGATAGGTCAGCACAATACAATCTCTGTGCCACGGCATACCAAAGAGTATGGTGAAGTGGGAGCAAGATTTTGGAGGGTCACCCATCTGCTTTCCATTGCTGGTCTTTCAGTGTCTAACCAGGTGCTCATGTGCTCAGCCGTTCCACCTTCACCTGCTCTGGCACAAAAGTTCCTTTGAAGACTTTCTCATATTGCACTGAGCTCAAGCAAAATGAGGGGAGGGGAACACACGAAGAAGCCACAACCTGCTTGAGAAAGGGACAAAGGAGGCATTTTGCTAATGCAGCCTACAGAAGCCACTGATTTACACCCACTTGGACATCTGGTGTAGTCAAATCAAGGTGCACCAATTAACGTACACTGGGATTTCTCTGTGTAAGAAGGTGGAAAGTGCCATCAAGTCACAGCCGAATTATGGTGGACCCAGTCATGTGGTGTTCAAGGCAAGAGACATTCAGAGGTGTTTTGCCATTGTCTGTCTTTGGATAGTGACCCTGGAGTTCTTTGGTGGTCTCCCTTTCAAGTACTAACCAGGGTTAACCCTGCATAGCTTCTGAGATCTGATGAGAGCAAGCTAACCTGGGCTATACAGGTCAGGGTGTGTGTAATATCTACATGCAGGGGTCATTTCCTGTGGGAGCGCACAAGAACGGAGCTCCGGCAGTAAGGAGCCCAGGGGGCAGGAACATGCAACAAGCCCCGCCCCCTGCTCCCAGCAGCCCTCAGTCGGGCCATGAGGAGCAAGAAGCAGCCAGGTAAGTTGCAGAGCCCCCCCACACCGCATTCAGGTACAAGCTCTCCCTCCTCTGTGAGGGCAGATCTGTGCATTCCCCCCCCCCCACCATAGCTCGCAATCAAA
>NW_015170915.1:630369-645308 GCF_001447785.1 Gekko japonicus | reverse complement strand
GCACCTCTTTTTCTACAAAATGACCCCTGGGTTTAGATTATTATACTCATTGATTGTTGGATATATTTTTTGTTATTTATGCACAGTTTGATCTTTTGTATCTTTTCTATTACTGACTACCTGGAGACTGGCAGCCATAGTTCTTTGTTACATTAGCTGTTGTTTGTTTTTGGTCTTCTGCCTTTTACTTTGGCTTTGTAGACTTGTTCATATTGCATATACCTGTACTGTTTTTATATGTAATTCATATGGTATGCATATTCACATTGTTTATACATCAAATATAAATATAAGGCATCGTCCTGACTTATTAGTGCACAGATAAAGTTTTGATGGAAAAAAGATTCATACAAGCAAGCCAAAAATGGTGCAAAAACAGCACAAGGGCAAAGTAAAGTCAAAACAAAGCATTTCAGCTCAGAAGAGCAGAGATGAAAAATTCAGACTCTTTAATTAGATATCGAAATTTAGTGGTAGAGGAACACATAAAATAGTGTGGTTTGCTAGTTAAAAATGAATGTAAGCTGATTTTCAAAATGGGTATTGTTTTGCAGAATTCTAATTCATGTAATGATATTACAGTGGATAATATATCATTTTCAAAAATAAAAGGGGGGGGGATTCAATCTCATCCCTAGACTAGGAGTCCCAAAACATCCTTTTCTCAGCAACACGAAGTGTGAATTTCCCTCTCAGATGGGAGCTGGAACCAGTGTGTAAAACATAAATCATGTTCTTGCAATCTTGTATAGTTCAGTTTAGCAGGAGCCACATCGCCTGGAGTCAAGAAAAACAACTACGTTCGTTTTCTTGCAGGAACAACAGTCTTTAAATGCAGGCTGAACAATGTAACTCGCTCTCATAAAAATTCTTGCACAGAAGGCAGTGCCGTGACAAGTGAATTTCTACACCTTGGGCAGGTTTCCTCTCCCTTGTTTCTAGAACCAGTCAAGAATGGTAATGGAGATATACTGCTGCTGCTGAAATGCTCAGTACTGATAGACTGCTCTTGCTCAGGAGGAATGATGCAAAGAACTTGCTAGAACATACTTCTCCAATATTCTTCTCTCCCACGAACAATATTCCATAGTAATGAGTGAAGAATTTAATTCAGAATGGAATTGGCTAGGTTCAGTTCAGAATCGTCTTAGTAATTACAAGCTTTTTAAGCAATAGTTTTGGGGGGGAAACTCGATTGCATGCCAAGACTCTTCTCCCAGCTCATAATATTGGTTCACACATGCTGCTAATGCTGTGTGCATATGTCCTGTGATAGTGTCCTCTGAGAATTAAAGTTCTTAGCATTAGCCATGGCAGAGAGTGACTTGGGGAAGGAATAAACATATCCAGAGCACAGACAACCCCCCCAGTCTAGCATATACCTTTGATTTAAGACACAATTACACTTCTTCACTTACATACTCATTAGCTGTAACAAGCTATAATTTGCCAGGACCTAGTGAATATCATTCTCTAGGTGAGAAACTGATATAAAGTCTTGATTAAAATAGTGTCAGCTTTCAGATGGTTTAGTGGGTAGGTTTTAGAAAAGGTTAAATATCGACATCACTGTTAATCCAACGGTACTGAAAGGAGCAGTTGAAGATGAAGGGTGTTACTAATGGGAACCGTCCTGAACAGAAACAAAAGATCTGGTCATATCAGAACATGTGGAGTTTCCTACAGGAGCTATGGGGGAAAGGCCTAAAAATAACTTCAGTTCTTTTTAAAATGGAAGTTGAACTGCCTACAACTCAGCACATGTGGATGCCATGCTGCCTTAGCAGAAGGACATTGTTATAGTCCACAGATATTAAAAGGTAAAGGTAAAGGTTCCTTGCTCGAAAGCCAGTCGAATCCAACTCTAGGGTTGCAGTGCTCATCTCCGTTTCAAAGCCGAAGAGCCAGCGCTGTCCGAAGACGTTTCCGTGGTCATGTGGCCGGCATGACTAAACACCAAGGCACACGGAACGCTGTTACCTTCCCACGGAAGTGGTACCTATTTATCTACTTGCAATTTCTTGCTTTTGAACTGCTAGGTTGGCAGGAGCTGCGGTGGCTCAAGTGGTTAAGACGCTGAACTGCAGGCTGTGAAAGGTCAGTAGTTCAGCAGTTCGAGACCCGGATGCCACATGATGGAGTGAGCTCCCATCTCTAGTTCCAGCTCCGGCCAACAAACCACAGATATTGCACATACATTAATTAACTAAAACATTACACCTGGTGATTTCTGAAAGCCATGTGAACAGGTATAAGAAAAAGCCTACATGGTTAACAAACAAAGTAATGGAAGCTGTAAAAGGTAAAAAGGATTCCTTTAAGCGGTGGAAAGCTAGTCACAGTGAGGCTGATAAAACAGAACACAGGCTATGGCAAATAAAATGCAAGTCTGTGGTCAGGCAGGCAAAAAGGGAATATGAGGAGCATATAGCAAAAAATGTAAAGACCAACAATAAAACTTTCTTCAAATACATTAGAAGCAGGAAACCAGCCAGGGAGGCAGTGGGGCCCTTGGATGACCAAGGGGTAAAAGGAGTACTGAAGGATGATAGGGAAATGGCTGAGAAGCTAAATGCATTTTTTGCCTCCGTCTTCACTGAGGAATGAAGGATGATAGGGAAATGGCTGAGAAGCTAAATGCATTTTTTGCCTCCGTCTTCACTGTGGAAGATGAGAGGTGCTTGCCCACTCCAGAGCCGCTGAGTTCGGGAGGGGTGTTGAAAGACCTGAGTCAGATTGAGGTGACGAGAGAGGAGGTCCTAAAACTGATAGACAACTTAAAAACTGATAAATCACCAGGCCCAGATGGCATACATCCGAGAGTTCTGAAAGAACTCAATTGTGAACTTGTGGATCTCCTGACAAAAATATGTAATCTCTCCTTAAAATCAGCCTCCATTCCTGAGGACTGGAAGGTAGCTAATGTCACTCCCATCTTTAAAAAGGGTTCCAGAGGAGATCCGGGAAATTACAGGCCAGTCAGTCTGACGTCGATACCGGGTAAATTGGTGGAAACCATTATTAAGGAAAGAATTAGTAGGCACATAGATGAACAAAACCTATTGAGGCAGACTCAACATGGGTTCTGTAAGGGAAGATCTTGTCTCACTAACCTGTTAATGTTCTTTGAGGGGGTGAACAAACATGTGGACAAGGGGGATCCAATAGATATTGTTTACCTTGACTTCCAGAAAGCTTTTGATAAAGTTCCTCATCAAAGGCTCCTAAGTAAGCTCAAAAATCATGGGATAAAAGGACAAGTCCTTTTATGGATCAAAAACTGGCTAATTAATAGAAAACAGAGAGTGAGTATAAATGGGCAGTTCTCCCAGTGGAGGGGTGTAAGCAGTGGGGTACCACAGGGATCAGTACTTGGTCCACTGCTTTTTAACTTGTTCATTAATGATTTGGAGTTGGGAGTAAGCAGTGAAGTGGCTAAATTTGCGGATGATACGAAGTTGTTCAGGGTGGTGAAAACCAGTGAGGATTGTGAGGCACTCCAAAGGGATCTGTCAAAGTTGGGCGAGTGGGCGTCAACATGGCAAATGGGGTTCAATGTGGCCAAGTGCAAGGTGATGCACATTGGAGCCAAAAATCCTAACTATAAATACACGTTGATGGGGTCTGAACTGGCAGAGACAGATCAAGAGAGAGATCTTGGAGTTGTAGTAGATAACTCACTGAAAATGTCGAGACAGTGTGTGACTGCAATAAAGAAGGCCAATGCTATGCTGGGGATTATTAGGAAGGGTATTGTAAACAGATCAGCCAATATCATAATGCCGCTATATAAATCAATGGTGCGACCTCATCTGGAATACTGTGTGCAATTCTGGTCACCACACCTTAAAAAGGATATTATAGCTTTGGAAAAAGTGCAGAAAAGAGCAACTCGAATGATAAAAGGGTTGGAACACTTTCCCTATGAGGAAAGGTTAAGGCGCTTAGGGCTCTTTAGCTTGGAGAAACGACAACTGAGGGGTGACATGATTGAGGTTTATAAGATTATGCATGGGAAAGAGCAGGTAGAGAAAGAGGTACTTTTCTCCCTTTCTCACAATACAAGAACCCGTGGGCACTCCATGAAATTGCTGAGCGGTCGGGTTAGAACGGATAAAAGGAAGTACTTCTTCACCCAAAGAGTGATTAACACATGGAATTCACTGCCACAGGAAGTGGTGGCAGCTACAAGCATGGACGGCTTCAAAAGGGAATTAGATAAGCATATGGAGCAGAGGTCCATCAGTGGCTATTAGCCACAAGGTATAGATAGGGACTCTGGGGCAAGTGATGCTCTGTCATCTTGGTGCTTGGGGGGGGGTCAACAGTGGGAGGGCTTCTAATGTCCTGGCCCCACTGGTGGACCTCCTGATGGCACTGGTATTTTTGGCCACTGTGGGATACAGAGTGTTGGACTGGATGGGCCTTTGGCCTGATCCAACATTGGCATCTCTTATGTTCTTATGTTCTTAATATATGACTGGAGAGAGCGAGGACAAGGAGGGGAAGCCGGCAGTGATGATTTGCCATCGCTTTCAGGAAAGTGACATCATACATCCCAAGGACTCACAAGAAACTCTATGGTAAAACCATAGATTTTTCTGGCAATTCCTAGAGTGGACAAACATAGTTTTGGGGAAACAGTCTGAAGTGACATCATGCCATAATCCCAATGGCCATTCCTTTTAAAAAAAAATTATCCTGCTGCCGCTTGGGACTTGACTGAATCTAAACAGGAGGAAAGAGCACAGAATCTAATTGTATCATCCAGCAACCTCTCTGCACTCTAACGGTGTGTCTGAAATCAGAAATACCTGGTTGTCATTATTATAGTACCAACAGGTCTTGGCAGATAAAACTGTATTACCCATATGATAAAAATATAGATGGCCTGACTTCAGTTTCAGTTTCACCTCTTCTTATCTATTTATTTACTTCATTTATACCTCATCTTTCTCCCTAACAGAGACCCAAAGTGGCTGGCATTGTTTTCCTATCCTCCATGTTATCCTCACAAAAACAACCCTGTGAGGAAGGTTAGACTGAGAATGTGTGACTGGCCCAAGGTCGCCTAGTGAGTTTCCACGGCAGGGAGGGGATTCAAACCTGGGTCTCCCATATCCTAGTCTGGCATCCTAACTAGTACGGCTCTCCACCGTTGTGGTGGCTGTCTCTTTAAAACCCTTCTGAACAACTCTTGTTTGCAATGGCAAGTATGAAGATCAGCTGCACATATCCTCTTATATAACAAGAATTGCTCAGTAGTATGGGAATATCACCCTCCTTTGAAATGCTGGTTGGTGTCCCCACACCCCCGGGCTCAGCGGTGCAGCTTTGCATACCTGTGCACTAACCCTTGATTAATTACATCTCCATTCATGCCATTATGGCAGGAACATGTTCTTCAAGGGGTGATGACCCAAGCCCTCTCCTAAACGGCAGAATAATTTAATCCCAGGGAGTGTCCAGGCTCAACTGCAAACTCAGCTGCCACCCTCTAAGGCCCCATTCATTGGGGCCACTCCCTGGTTTTAGTGTGCGTTGTGTTTTTTGCAGAAGAAGAACAGTTTTCCATTTCTTTCTACTGTTTTTGCATCTCTTATATAATTGCAAGCCAAAGATGTACACTTTAAATCCTGAACAGGGGTTGCCATTCAGATTTACCAAAAGTGACATTTTGGAGGCTCTTATTTTGGAAAGAAATGCAAGAAAAAGAAAAATATACACCATTTTTCACGGAAGCTTTAGGGTTGCCAGGTCTGGGTTGGAAAATACCTGGAGACTTGGGGGGGTGGATCCAGGAGAGGGCAGGGTTTGGGGAGGGGAGGGGCCTCAGCATGGTACAAGGCCATAGAGTCCATCCTTCAAAGCAGCCATTTTCTCCAGGGGAGCTGATCTCTGTCAGCTGGAGAGCGGGAGATCTCCAGTCCCCACCTGTACTTGGGCCCTGCAGAATGAAATAAGGTAAGATGCAAGCTAAGGTTGCCAAATGTTGGCATGTACACCATTTTTTTTCACTTCCAGTGAAAACCGGAAAGTGGTAATAGGAATTGCCAATCTAGGAATTGCCAAGACTTTATGGCTTTCCCTCAATTCTTAGAGCTACCCACCACCACTTTCAGGTTTTCCCTGGAAGTGATTTAGTGATGCAGCTGACATCCTCCCCCCCCAAGTTCCTGTCCCCAAACCCTCCTGCTGATTGCTAGGCTCAGTGGCACCCCTGTGGATCAGGCCTGCAGTGCAGTGGCCTGAGACAGCCTTTTCATACGCTGAAACAGCCATGTGGGAAGCATGTGACTGTTTCAACATGTGAAATGGCATGGGGTGGTGGTGGAATGACTGGCACCTCAGGCCACTGTTGCTGCAGAGGCCCTCATGGCATTTTTAAATTGTTTTAAAATGGCAGCATTGTCCATGGGTCAAACCCGTGATCAGCATCACTTCTACTTTGACTCTTGGGAAACAGATATTTCGAGAGGCCTGTATTTTGGCAATAAATAAATAAATAAGGTATTGAAAGGCATTCGACACAGTCAGATTCCCTTACCTTTTCTCAATTCTACAAAATATGGGATTTGGCAATAAATTCTTAACAGCCCTGAAAGGTTTATATGCCAACCCCATGATCAATATAGAGATCAATGGCTCCATCTCTAAAACAATTAAACTAAACAAAGGAACTAGACAAGGCTGCCCCCTCTCCCCACTCCTATTTGCCCTTGCAATAGAACCTTTAGCACATGTGATTAGGTCATCCCCGTCAATTAAAGGCATCAAATTAAAGAACACACAGTACAAGTTGTCAATGAGATACGTAAAGACATAACCAACTGGGGTAAGCTGAACCTTTCGTGGTTCGAAAGATTTCATCTAATTAAATAATTTCTCCTACCAAAATTTTTATCCTTATTTAGAGCCATCCCTATTAGCATACCCCTCTATGCAATTAGAAACTGGCAAACAACTTTAAGGAACTTCCTGTGGGATAATAAAAAACCAAGAGTAGGATATCAAACCTTATGTAGAAGGAGAAATCGAGGATACGGACTTCCTGATCTGCAGTGTTATTACAATGCTACTCTACTTGCAAATGTAGTCAAAATGTCACGCCCACAGTATGTCCCAGAATGGAAACAAATATGCTCAGACTAACTCACCGCTTCGCTGGACAGTCTGATATGGGAAAAGAACCCTCTATCTCCCACCAGGATACAAGATAATATTTTCCTCTACCCTTCTCTATGCATTTGGAGGCAATGTGGTAGGAAACATCTCCCAGAAATCTCTAGATATGCCACTTTTCATTACCAATCTTGGTTTACTAATCATGTTAACCCTGATATGCAATCTAAATGGAAGGAAGCACATCTAACCCGTTTCTGCGACATCACCAACAAAAAAGGTATACTTACCAAATTAGAGTTAGAACAAAAATTGAAACTTAATATTCCCTGGTTTCCATATCTACAAATCAGACATGTCATAGAACAGGGAAAAATTTCTAGGATTATTTCACTCCCTCATACAGAAATGGAGTCTATCCTTAAACTATTCCAAACACAAAACAGAGGTATAATATCTGCCCTCTACAAATTGTTATTAAAAGATTCAAGCCCAAAGAATCTCCCATATCAAAAAGCTTGGCATCAAGATTGTAGCACCGAACTAAAAGACGAACAGTGGCACAAAATATGGTCAACCAAAGGAAGCTCCCCAAGATCCTTTCCAGTAGAATTACATAAATTTAAAATCCTATCCTGTTGGTACCTTACCCCCCCTAAGCCTGTCCCATATGTCCTCCGAACACTCCAAACTCTGCTGGAAAGGGTGTGGACAGGAAGGAAATTTTGCACACTGTTGGTGGCGCTGTGAGGAAGTTGAAAAATTTTGGTGTACAGTATTAAAATATGTCAAACGAATGCTAGATATCGACATTCCTCTCATGCCTGAACAATTATTACTAGGAATTTGGCCCCAACATATAGATCGTCGTCATCACAAAGACACACTAGAAATTATGTTATACGCTGCGAGACTCTCAATAGCCTCATATTGGAAAGATCCCAATCCCCCCACAATCCAAGTCTGGTTTAAGAAATTGTGGGATCAATTTATAATGGAAAGCATCACAGGCCCCAACATATAGATCGTCATCATCACAAAGACACACTAGAAATTATGTTATACACTGTGAGACTCTCAATAGCCTCATATTGGAAAGATCCCAATCCCCCCACAATCCAAGTCTGGTTTAAGAAATTGTGGGATCAATTTATAATGGAAAGCATCACAGACAAACATAACAGCAACACCAGAAATCCCTTGGTATCAAACTTTACTGCGAAATGGTTCCCAGTCCTGAATTTTTTAGAGTCAGAGGAATTCATTTCCCCTCAATGGAAACATTACATCAAATGGATTTAATCAACAAAAGTTGGACTATTCATTAAGTACTGTTGCATCAAAGTTATTAATATAAATACCTAACCAATCACATTTTCCTCATGTTTCATAAAAAATGGGTTCAACATTTAGCCTTCAACACATTTATGAATTTAAAGTTGCAATTTTAAAAATCCTCTATTAGGAGAGAACAGGTAGTCAATGGACTATATTTGTGAGCATTACACTCACTTCTATCTCTACAAAGCTTGCAAAGTTTAGTACATTATGGGATATCAAATGCATTTATACTGTTTAAATATTATGTATTTCTGTATCCTAGGGGGGAAATTCATACTTTCTCCCGTTTTTTATTTGTTATCATTGGTTGTTCACCATTTATTTCAATAAAAAATTGTAATTAAAAAACAAAACAAAACCAAGATAAAATGTGTCCCTGGAAGGGCCCCGCAAAGTCCAGATGGAGCCTAGCCCAGGGTTTGTGCGAAGATTCCCATGGCCGCACGGGCGCCCTCGGTGGCTCCGTCTGTGACTCCTGGCACGTCTTGCACCGCTTCACCTTGTCCTCAATTTCACTATCAAGACCCAGCGACCAGACATAACTCCAGGTCAGGGCTTTCATCCTTACAATTCCTGGGTGATTTTTGTGCAGGGCTGCGATTACTCGATTTCACAGAGGTGCGGGTACCACTAAACCAGCTGCCCCAGAGCAGGCACCCCTTGTGCGTCAACAGTTCATCCCTCCAGGACAAGAATGCTGTAAACTCTGGTTCCACCGGACCAATGGGCTACCCCCTCTCCACCCAGTCCAAGATCCGGGAGAGGATGCGATCCCAGCCAGTGTGCCTCACAACCTTGGAGACCTAGACGAGGTGGTCGGGCAGGTCTTCCAGAAGAGCGATGTGGTGTGCAGGGGCTGGATCGGGGTCACAAGACGGCAGGGGGAGATGGCTCAGTGCGTCTGCGTGGCCCATTGCTTTTCCAGGGCGATGAACAAGTGTATACTGGTATCCGGCTAGAAAGATGGACCAGTGGAGTTCCCGGGGAGACAGCATTTGTGGGGTCTGGCGGTCCGGAGCCAGGAGGCCCAGCAGTGGCTTGTGGTCTGAGACGACAGTGAAGGGCCGGCTGTATAGGTAGTCATGGAATTTTTTTACACCAGCCACGATCGCTAAGGCCTCTTTGTCAATTTGCGCGTAGTTGTATTCGGCCATGGAGAGGATGTGGGAATAGTACGCAATTGGAACTTCGTGGCCGTCGGCCAATTTGTGCCCCAGGACTGTCCCGACCCCGTATGGGGAGGCATCGCAAGGCAGAATCACTGGAAGGGTCTTGTTGAAATGGGCGAGGACCGCATTGGAGGACAACAGTTCCTTCACTGCCTGGAAGGCGGCAGCGTGCTTGGGACCCCAGGACCATAGAGTGTTCTTGTCTAGGAGCTGGTGGAGAGGTTTTGCAACTGGGGCTTTGTGGGGCAGGAAAGAGAGACAGAAATGTGGAAGGCCTGCAGTTTGGCTTTGAAGGAGCATCCATGATGGCGCGGAACTTGTCTGGGGTGGGGTGGATGCCCTGCGCGTCAACCGCAAACCCCAGAAATTCCACCTGTGGCACCCCCAGGAGACACTTCTCTCATTTCACCTTTAGCCCTGCATTGTTGAAGCGCTTGAGCACCGTCCGGAGCCATACAGTGAATACCCTATATATCAGCTTTCTATGATGTAGTTAGTCCTAACAGAATGTCAGGACCCACAGTCAAACAGCAGAGCCCATGCTTCTTCAAAGGTTTTACTTTATTGTTAGCACTATGGTGGCATAGACACAGTCATTGTTAGGAATAACTGCATCATAGAAAGCTGAGAGAGATATGGGGTATTCAAAAGCACACGTCCCCACCTATGGGCCAATCGGCCTGACTCCCATGGGCGGGAAAGAGGACCAAGGCAGTTAGAGCCGAGGCTGGGAAATGAAACTAGTCTCACGGTTAATTGATGGGAAGACATTACACGGGCTGGCTACAAGGTCAGTGATAACGAGGGGGAGGAGTGAAAAGAAAGGAATGTGGCAGCAACTGGCACACAGGTCATGAAAGCGAACCCAGGTCCATAAACTATATGGCAGCATAGCTGACACGGAGTTGGGTGCAGCAATCAAAACATCGCCAAAAAATGGTTGGACTCCGGGGATACCTTTGAGGAGGCAGTCCATCAGATTTTGGAAAATCCCCGGAACCATGCTCACACCAAATTGTAGCCTGTGCACTCGGAAAGTGCCCCTGTGGGTGACTATGGTCTGGGCCTCGGCTGTGGCCTCGTCCACTAGTAGCTGCTGATATGCTTGGGCCAGGGCCAGTTTCCCAAAGACCCAGGCGACCGCTAATGAGGCCAGAACATGGCTGACGACTGGCACTGGGTATGCATGGTCCTGGAGCGCTTTATTAAGTATGCATTTATAGTCTGCGAAAATCTGGACGTCACCATTAGGCTTAACGGGGGTGACGGTGTTTCCCACCGAGCATGCGGTACGAGTTCTAGCACCCCCTGTGCTATCAGGCGGTCTAATTCTGCCTCGATCTTGGGCCACAACGCAAATGGGGGCCACCTGGCTTTCATTCTGATGGGCTATACGGGTGGGTTTAAATCAAGCGCAACCAGGGGACAGGTGTAGCGGCTGAGCGTGCCATCGAACACCCCCAGAAATTCATCACAGACCGCGTTAAAGTCCTGCAGCTGCACCTGGTTCACCCTTGTTACTCCAAACCCCAGGGGCCCAAACCAAGAAAGGTCCAGTAGGCTCGTGAGCCGCCCTTCCACCACCAGCAGGTCCAACACCCTGTTGAAGTCCTTATATTGTACCCTGAATTTGCCCTATCCCCTGATGGCCACTGGGTTCTTTTGAAAGTCCCGTAGGGACAGGCCCAGCATTTTTTTCCGGAGGGGTCCCCCCATCAGGCAGAGCCTCTGCAGGGTCTCCACCAAAATGATAGAGAATGAAGACCCAGTGTCCAATTCCATTTTACAGGGGGACCCCTCTATCACCACAGTCACATGCATTTTGTTAGGGGCGTCAGGGGGCAAATTCATTACCTGATGCTGTTGGTGGTTGACAGTCAGGGCGTGAAGGTCCGTTGCTTCCATGTGTGCAGTTAGCCTCCAGCAAGTTCCCCGGGAGCAGCAGACATGCGCAAGATGGCCAGCTTTATCACAGGTCCGGCAGATTGCATCGCAGAACCAGCAGGATCAGCTCTCGTGGTCTTCCCCGCAGCTGGCACATGGCGTAGGAGCGCTGGTCTTGTCAGGTCCTTGTGTGGAGGGTCGTGTGGCTGGAGTGGTTGATTTGCGACCAGCTCGTCCTCATTAGAACAAAACATGCTTTATGACATTATACCCTGCTGGGATCTGTCCCCTCCCTAAACTCTGCCCTCCCCATAGGGTTGCCAGGTCTGGGTGAGGAAATACCTGGAGATTTTGGGGTTGGAGCCTCAGGAAGGCAGGGTTTGGGGAGGGGAGGGAATTCAGTGGGATATAATACCATAGAGTCCACCTTCCAAGGTGGCTGTTTTCTCCAGGTGATCTCTCTCACCTGGAGATGAGTTGTAATCCCAGGAGGTCTCCAGCCACCACCAGGATGTTGGCAACCCTACCTCCCCAGGCGCCACCCCCCCCAAATATCCAGGAATTTCCCAACCTGGAGCTGGCAACCCTAGTCCCCATAGCATTACCGGTGACAGTAAAGTAATGTGTGTGTGCGCGCGTGCAAATTTACTTATTTATTTATAAATTCAATTTATAGCCCACCCTCCCCGTAGCGCAGGCTCAGAGCGACTCACAAATAGGCATAAGCCAACAGATAAAACAAATTAAAACCATATAAAATCATTACTACATTTACATCAAAATAAGTGCTTTATCTGTTCCAGTCTGATCTTCCACAAAGATGACGTCACAAGATGGTACATCTACTAAATGCTCTCAGTTCCATGCGACACTGTCGTTCTCTATTCCCAGGACCAGACAATACTGATGGTAAGGTAACATAACGATGGTACAATAGTGGTGGCAGCTCCTACTTGAAAGCCTGGCGGAAGAGCTCCGTCTTGCAGGCCCTGCGGAACTGCACAAGGTCCGGCAGGGTCCCGCAGTGCTGTCAAGTCGCAGCTGACTTACAGCAACCCCAGCAAGGGGTTTTCAAGGCAAGGGAGAAGCAGAGGTGGTTTGCCATGGCCTTCCTCTGCATGCTTTCCTTGGTGGTATCCCATCCAAGTACTGGCCCTGCTTCTGAGATTTGATGAGATCAGGTTGTACCATGCCACCTTCCACTTCCCAGGAAATATATTAGTTTTTAGTAAGGTTTTTTGTGCTTGGGCACCTTTTGTCATCTGAAGCCCTTTAGTTTACTTGGCCTGTGTGTAAATCCAGCTCTGCTCACATTTTTGCATTTTGCTGAATGCTGCCTTTTGCAGATTTCTTGATTGTGTTGAAGAGCCTCAGTACATACATGTAGATTCACGGGGGGCGGCCTGCCAGCATTCAGCTGAAAACATGGACCTTGGGAGTCGAGTAGGGTTGCCAGGTAGGATCGACCCAGTGGCAGGGGAGGGACTTTTTGGGAGTGGGGGTGGGGAAGTTCCCTCTAAGCTATGGAGCCCTGTGAGCAAAAATTCTATTTTGTGAGCTATTGGCATTAAAGTTGTGAGCAGGAGATTTGGCTGCTGCATAAATTAGTTTGTTCTGGAGCCATCCTTCCTGAGCTAAGACAAAAATGTGTGAGCCAGAGGCTAAAAAACTGTGAGCTAGCTCACACTAACTCAGCTTAGAGGGAACACTGGACTGTGCGACATAATGATGTAATGTGTGACGTCATTACATCGCATTTGGGGGTGGGATTTCCCCCTGCCGGCCAGCTGGCTAGCAGCGGAGAAGAGGCCTGAAAATCAGGGGATCCCCTGCCCCAAACTGGGGAATGGCATCTCTAGAGTAGGGTCAGTGGGCACCATCTCATTCCGAAATATAATTTTTATGTGCAGGACTAATGGCGTTGCCACCTGTTCTGTTTAGGGTATGTGCCTTTCTCATGATAGGGAGAAATGTAAGCAAAACAGGTTTTGCCCTGCCTGGAAATGCCAGAGATGGGGAAATGGCTGGTTTTCAGCCGCAGACCTTAAAAAGGCACATTGTCTGAACAGAAAAGCAGGAATTCTATCATAAAGTGTCACATTTGTTCTCAACTCAGCATTTGTTTTGGTGAAATCCATCTGGTGTTGTAAGACTGTTTCCCCCCACCCCCTCCACATGCCCAGGGTGCCTGCCAAGTGGTACTTCCAGCCCTGCAACACCCCTTTGGCAGGGCTTCGCTGGTCGCCGCGACCCAGCCGGTTGACATTCTACCTGCCTTTGCTCCAAAAGCAATTAAAAACGCTTGAACTGCCGTTGAATAATTGTGAGAAAGGGGAAGAACAGAGATGGAGATCTGAAGGGGGAGAGTTTCACAATAGGAGCACAGTACCAACCTCTCACGGTCTCACAGTCTCAGCTCCCCAGACAATGGCACATATAAGGCTGGCAACTTCCAGTTTCCAGCATTTGGGACCCCGGGGGGGGGGGACTGGCCATTTTAACTTGCCCTGGATGCTTCCTGGTGGGCCAATGCCCTAGGGTATTGATGTCAGACAGGAGCAAATGGAGCAAAGCTTGCCTGTGCCTTGGAGTCACTGAGCTCAGCTCCTTCAGGGGCAGGGAAACTGATCTCTGTTGTGTGAGGATCAGTTATAATTCTGGGAGGCTGGCAGCTCACCAGTTGCCTCTTCTCTGGGAGATCTCCAGTCCCCATTTGGAGGCTGGCAGTTCACCAGTTGCCTCTTTCCATACAGCTGCTAGGGTGTAGGAGAAGGCAATGGGTGAACCACAGCTCAATGTGGAATTTGTGGATGCTGCCAAGTGGCCAATTAGGACAGAGTAGAACACTGGAGTAGGGGCACTAGAGCAGAGAGGACCTCATTCAGGGTTGCCAGCTCCAGCTTGGGAAATACCTGGAGATTGGGGGGGGGGTGAGGAGAGTTGTGCTTGGGGAGGGGAGGGGAGGGACCCCACTGAGTCAGAATACCATACTGTCCATCCTCTGAAGTGGCCATTGGGTCCAGGGCAGGGGTGGCCAAACTGTGGCTTGGGAGCCACATGTGGCTCTTTCACACATATTGTGTGGCTCCTGGCAGGGCAGTTGGGGAAAAGAAGAGGAGGCATGTTTTCCCTTCCTTCCTTCTTGTCTCACTAACCTGTTAGTGTTCTTTGAGGGGGTGAACAAACACGTGGACAAGGGGGATCCAATAGATATTGTTTACTTTGACTTCCAGAAAGCTTTTGATAAACTTCCTCATCAAAGGCTCCTAAGTACACTCAATAGTCACAGGATAAAAGGACAAGTCCTTTTGTGGATCAAAAACTGGCTGATTAATAGGAAACAGAGAGTGAGTATAAATGGGCAATTTTCTCATTGGAGGGTGGTAAGCAGTGGGGTACCGCAGGGATCAGTACTTGGTCCGA
>NW_015170915.1:621373-629114 GCF_001447785.1 Gekko japonicus | reverse complement strand
TCTCTCTCTCTCTCTCTCAGACAAATAAATATCATTAGCAAACAAATAAATATCACTGGACAAATATATATATTATTATCAATATCTGTTTTCACGCCTTTTGTTTTTATTTTGAGCAGTCTTGTTTAATGTTAATAGAAAGCAAATTTACATGTTTTAAATAAAAACATGTGTGTAAGATTTGTTCATGTCTTGTGGCTCTCAAACATCTGATGTTTATTCTATGTGGCTCTTACATTGAGCAAATTTGGCCACCCCTGATCCAGGGAAACTTATCTCTCTCTCCCTATGTGCCCCAAAGAGTTCTATGCACTGCAGACCACGATCTTCTGGAAATCCCCAGCCCAAAAGATGTCTGCTTCACCTTGACCAGGACCAGGGCATTCTCAGCCTGGCCCCAACCTGGTGGAATGAGCTCCCAGTGGAGATCAGGGCTCGACGAGGTGTCCGACAATTCCACAGGGCCTATGAAATGGAGCTGTTCCACTAGGTCTTCTATTGAGATGGCGGACGTTCAACTAATCTGGCCCCTCCTGCTCAAGCAGCCCTCTGTGTCCTTTGGCGACAGTCCTTCCATTCTGAGAACCTGGACCTTACATACCTCTATTTACCTGGACACCACAAGTTTTTGAAATTGCCATCTTGTGATTCAGTCGGACTTTTGAATAGTTTTGAATAGTTGTCTTTAAGGTTTTAAATTGTTTTATTTTTGTCCAGTATCCTGTATTTATTTATTTATTTATTACTTTCCATTTATATCCTGCCTTGCCGGGCAAACTGGCTCAAGGCGGCTACTGGCTCAAGGCGGCTTGTATGTTCTCATGAGCTAGGGTTGCCATTCCCCTGATGGGGGTGGGGGTTTACCCGTTTTTGAGGGCCCCGATCCGCTGGCCCCGATCTGGCTGGCGGGGGAACCCTGCCTCCAAAGAGGCCTGTCTGTGCCAACATGCTTGATGCAATGACGTCACCCAGAGGTGACATCATCACACAGGGCACATTGTGTGTGTGTGTGGGTGCTCTATTGTGGTTACCATAGAGTTTTCTCTCAAACGATAGAGTGTTCCCGTCGCAATGTGCCCTGCGTGATGACATCACTTCCGGGTGCCATCATTGTGGTATGTGTACTTTGTGCGCATGCCAAAAACTCCAGGGGCTATAAACAAATAAACAAACAAATCTGGAGATCAGTTTTGATTCCGAGAGCTCTCCAGGCCCCACTTGTAACTCATGCCCTTGGAACTGGCCAAATTAGGAGCTGCACAAATTAATGTTGCATTGAGCGATTCTGAATTATTTTCAATATGTTCATCTCATATGGGCATAACATTTCTCAGATGCATCCTGGTCATGCTGATGTGATGTATGGAACATGTTGGACTACATGGGCTGCTATTTTTTTTAAAGGCAACCTCCTGGAGCTCTATCTGTGCACTGCTGCTACCAGACGAGGGTAGGGTTACTGACTCCAGCTTGGGAAATTCCTGAGGATTTGGGGGGAAAGGGCTGAGACTGGAGGGAGGGAGGGAGCTCGACAGGGATGTAATGCCATGGCGCTCACCAGGGTTGCCAGCTCTGGGTTGGAAACCAGTTGGAGATTTTAGGGGTGGAGCCTGGGGGAGAGTGGGGTTTGGGTAGGGGAGGGGCCTCAGGAGGGGACAATGCCATAGAGTCCACCCTTCAAAGCAGCCATTTTCTCCAGGGGGACTGCTCTTGGTTGTCTGGAGATCAATTGCAATAGTGGGAGATCTCCAGGTGCCACTTGGAAGTTGGCAGCGCTAGAGTTCACCTCCAAAGCTGCCATTTCCTCCAAGGGAACTGACCCCTGTAGTCTGGGGATCAGTTGCAATTCCAGGAGAACTCCAGGCCCCATCTGGAGGAGGCTGGGAACCCAAGGTGTAAGTTATGCTTTGCTGCATTGTTTTCTATAATCTTTGGTTTTTCAAATTTAGTTAACTTTTAAATTTCTGGTTTAGGGCAAAGGCCACAATAAACCATTTTCTAGGCAGCTAAAGAATGCCCATTTCAAACAAACCATTTCTTCTTCACCAAATCTACCTTGAAAGCAATGTTCCCTTTAAGCTGTGGAGTCTTGTGAGCACAAATTCTACTTTGTTAGCTCCTGGCATTAAAGTTGCGAGTGAGCCATTTGGTTGCTGCACAAATTAGTTTGCTTTCAGGCCCTCCTTCCTGAGCTAAGGCAAAAATCTGTGATCTGGAAGCTAAAACACTGTGAGCTAGCTCACACCAACTCAGCTTAGAGGGAACATTGCTTGAAAGCTGTCCATGACTCTGATATGCAAACTGTATATGCAGCTCACACAACTGCAGGCCATACCAGATTTCCTGTGAAACACTAGCAACTTGGAATTCTGCCAGACTGTCGTCCTTCTGTTCCCCTCCCTTCCAGTGCAGCACAGATTCTCATTCCCCCCCATCTTACCAAAATCCCAATAGGGTCTGTTAAATTTAAGCTACTTTGGAAGGCTTCTTAGACCTTGCAGCCTGCTGCACCACACGTGGGTTTGTGTTTATGGCAAATAATTATACCATCAAACGCCACAGGCACATCATCTTGTGTGGCCCAACTTATCACATCAAAGAAGCCTTTAGGAACTTGAGTGGAACATGCCATGTTCCAATAAATCCCCAATCTCATTCAAGGTCTGTTCCATGGTGGGTAGAGATGAAAAGTTCCTTTTAGTTCTGTGGCTGTGGTTGGAAGTTGTTCAGGTGATTTTTTCCCCTCTCTTTGCAGACATTCAGCAGGTGATTGACAACCTTGGAGCTAACTAAATAAAACCCTTTAGGGAGGCATTAGTTGTTAGGCAGGTTTGTGTAAACAGAGTCATATCATCCTGTGTCCCTGAACAGGGTGCATGCTTGTGCATTACATGGTTTAAACAATTGGTGTCTTCTGTTGCTTGTTAGTGGAAGCGGTTAGAGGCGTTGTCTTGTAAGTGGGATATGTTGGGTTGGAGTTGGAGTTGGAGTTAATAGGTGGCTTTCGGATCTTTGTTTACAAATACTTTTTTGTTTGTCTTTGGATTAGGTTTTGCATGTGGTTTCTTGTTCTCTCTCTCTCTCTGTGACTTGGGCTAACTGTGGAGGCTACAGACCACCATTGTCTAACTAATTCTTGGATTTCATGGCTGATATATAGGGTTGCTAGGTCATACCTGGCAGCTGGCGGGGGGCTCCAGGGTCCGTCCCAGGATCTTCTTGTACTTTGCTCACACACCACAATGACATCGCCTGGAAGTGGTGTCATCACACCACCAATGTCAGGGGTGATGCCCTAGTTTTGGGGCAAAACTCTATGGTTTGAGCCCAATTTTACCATAGAAATCTGCCCCAAAACTAGAGCATCACCTCCCCTGACATCAGCGGCATGATGAATGCCACTTCTGGGTGATGTCATTATGTCGCATTCAGGGGCATTTGTGGGTGGGGTTCCCCCTTCTGGCCAGCTGGCTGGCAGCAGAAAGGGCCCCGCAAAAGTGGGGGACCCCCTGCCTGGACTGGGGGCCTGGCAACCCTACTGATATATGAAAATATAAAGCATTTCCTGGTGAGCATAGTATGGGCTCCAGAAAATGGGTTTGAAATGCTGTGTTGCTAGGGTTGCCAGTCCACAGGTGGTGGCTGGAGATCTCCCAGAATTACAACTGGTCTCCAGGTTATAGAGATCTGTTCCCCAAGAGAAAATGGCTGCTCTGGAAGGTGGACTCTATGGCAATGATACCCCACTGATGCCCTTCCCCTCTCCAGACCCCGCCCTCCTCAGGCTCTACCCCTCAAAACCTCCAGGAATTTCCCAACCCAGACCTGGCAACCCTAGGTGTCGCAATAATTTTCTGAATTTTTAAAAATCCCAGTTATGTTTGTTTAGAGAGGAAGAAGACCTATAACAAAGGCTGTCTGGATTCCCTACATAACTTGTGTAATCAACTTCCTAATCTTTTGCTGTTTTAAGAGCAGGCTTTTGGTCATCCAGATTATACAGGGGAAAAACTGGAATCATCTTCATACCCTTTGTGAGTTTTGAGGCTGTTCAAGAAGTCTGGCCACAAACTAGACGTGAAGAAGATGATCCTTCCCTAATTCTCTGTGTGGAACGTATTTTTTATCCCATTCTTCATTCATGGAGTTCGGGGTGATGTGTATGGTTCTTCTTTCCTCATTTTATCCTCACAACAGCCTTGTGAGGTAGGTTAGGCTGACAGAGACTGGCCCAAGGTCTCCCAGCAAATTCCATGCCAGTGTGGAGATTTGAATCTCCTAGATGGACACTCTGACTACTTCAGTGATGCTGACTCTTTATTTCTTCCTTGTCTTTGTACTGGGTGCTTTGGAGGTGAGGTGTGGGCTATTGTAGGATTGTTCTGGTTTGGGAAATTCCTGGACATTTGAAGGCCATGCCTAGGGAAAGTGGAATTTGGGGAGGGGAGAGAGTGCCCTGAAGCTGCCATTTCCTCCAGAGGAACTGATCTGTGTAGTCTGGAGCTAAGTTGTGATTCCAGAACTCCAGGCCACACTTGGAGAAGCATAAGTCTGTTAATTGGGAACATCTGGCTGCTTGTACCTTTGAGTTATTTAACTCATGCGGATAGCAAGGTTTGTAAAACATTGAGCTATGCCATTTATGAAGTACTGAACCATCTGTGAAGTTTTGAATTATTTGGGTGGTTCCATATCAAGCACTCCTGTTTGTTGATACAGGTATGTTTTGTAAAATACTTTTGGACGGCATGTAAAATGTTTCTACAGTCCTTTGGAATGTTTGTCATATCATATCCTTTTAATACACAGCAAAGAACAGTACTGCTTTTTTAATTGTTCGGGTAATTCCATATCAAACACGCCTATTTGCTGATCCAGCAAAAAACAGCACCGGTCCTACTTTGATAAAGCTTTACAGTGAAAGGAAATAGACTGTAGCTTGCACCCTTGTTAGAAGAGTCTTCTTTTGGAATGGTTTGCATTTGATCATTCATTGGAATCTTCTCATGTAATCCTCCTCATCAAGTATTTGTGAAATCATACTTTGTGTATGTCTTAATACGGATTTTCATTGCATGAATATTTTGCATCCCATATTCATTGTGGAATCATTCCATTTTGATATTGTTTGATTGATTTCTACTTAGAGCTTAACAACACCACTATTTTTATGCCTTCTTTCCTGCACGGTTTGTTCTATTTTTGGTCCCTGAACACTGCAGTTACTGTGGTTTGTTAGACTTCCCACTACGGCAGGAGGTCCTGCTGGCAGCTCTCTTTGCCTGTTGCCACTCTCAGCAGCGGTGGAAGAGGAATAACATTCAAAAAGCAATGTCTCTAATGTTTTTTGGTTTTACAAGAGGGTTGGTTTTACCCAGAGTTTCCCGATATCACATCTGGGGAAAACCCTCAAGTGGCATAGCAATGTAGGTGATGTCATTAATGACGCCCCCCCCTCCCCCATGTCCCCACCGTCAGCCCTCTGGCAAGCCTACACTACCTTTTGTCTTTTAGGCATATAAGCATCTTATTCATTTGTGTTTGGGGTGAGTACCACTCACTCCCCACTGTTTTGCTATTTTGATGCTCCCAGTTCCATCACAGTCCAGTTTTAAAGGAATTGTTTTCATTAATATAGATTTTCACTGACTTTTGTGCTGCATTGAAAACAGTATTGAAGTGTTTGTGGCAGACAGGTGTGGTAAAATAGTTTCAAGCAAGAGTCACATGAGGGCTGCCAGCCTGAGCCTAGCAAATAGTGGGAGACTCTCTGTATTGTAGGGTTGCCAGGTCCATCTGAAACCCCAGTGGGGAGAAGGGGGGGGACATTTCAGGAACAGGAAGTGACATCGTAGGGCATGCCTACATCTCTGGGAAGTGACATAGGCACATCTGGGGTGCTGCTCTGGTTTGGGGGCAAATCTCTATGGTAAAACCAGCCTAAACCATAGAGTTTTGCCCCAAACTCAGAGCGTTGCCCCCCGATGTCACCGATGTGCTTACATCACTTCCAGGTGAAGTAGGCACGTCATGTTTATTTCTGATTACATCATTTTCCTACTGCCTGCCAGTTGGTTGGCAGGGGGCAGGAGCACCCAAAAAGGGGCATTTCCCCACTCCCAATTGAGGAATGACAACCCTACTGTATCATGGGAGCCCTTGCTGGTGATGTCATGACATCACTGGCACTGTGCTGATGGCCCTTCTGGCACAACCCAGAAGTGATGTTATTATGTAGCCAGTGACACTCTAGTATTTGCCCCAGACATTATAGTTTAACCATAGAGTTTTTGGGTGAATACTAGAGTGTTGCCTGACACAACATCATCACTTCCAGGTTGCACCAAAAGTGACGTAAGGGTATCAGGATGCTGCCAATCTCCCTCCCCTTCTCTCCTACCACCCAGCTGAGTGACAGCAGGAAGGGCTGGCAGGGGTCAGGAGGCAAGCCTAATTCACACTAGTTATCATGCATACTAGGGTTGCCAACTTCAAGACTGGAAATTACTGGATATTGCAGGGTTAAGCCTGGGGAGGTTTGGGGAGGGCAGCATATTAATTCCATAGAGTCCAATGTAGCCATTTTATCCAGGGGCAACTGATCTCTGTCATCTGGAGATCAGTTGTAATTCCGGGAGATCTCCAGGCCCCACTTGGAGGCTGGCAATCCTAATCCATGCACAAGACTCAAAATATGCGAATACAGCTACGTTCAGAGAAAACTTTAAATGGTGGGAGGAAGCAACCAAGAAGAAAAAGAAGTGTGCTGGATTGTATAAAAAAATTAAAAAAAGAATTACAGTGGTTACTAATATTGGAGCTTGGCTAGGTCATAATGTTTTCATGTTATGGACTCATGCAATTTGATCCTGATTTTCATTAAAAAAAAAACACTACCTCCCAAAGCCACTCACAGCAATTAAAAATTCAATACACGATATTGTTGTATACAAATGAAAACAAGACTCAGGCCCTGCCCTCGGGCTTACAAACTACAAGATAAAGGAAGGCGAATTAAGGGAATAGGTGGAGGAAGGAGGACAAGTTTGACAAGAGAGAGGTGAGCTGTTAACATCCATATCAGGACACTGCAGGTTGCTCTTGCTCCAACGGTTGTGATGCATGATAAAAGAGTGCATGATGCTAACTTCAGGGGTGGGAGTGGGCTCTGTGACAAAGACATGTGCAGGCACGTCTGAGCCATTCGAAATTTCAAACCTAGTGGTGTAAAAAGTTATGTAAATTGCTGGTCTGTCATGCAGCTTATGCTGTATTTAATCAAAAGGAAGATGACCCTAAATATAATGCTTAAAAATGGTATACACACATTTTTTTAAAATTGGACATAACTTTTATCTTGTAAGTGAATGTAAGATGACCCCCCTTTTATGGCATACCTGTGTGTGGGGGGGAGACCAGTGTTGCATTTGAGTAAAATACTGCACAGACTTTCAGCCAGAGGACAGCAATAAAACTTGAAAGCTAGGACCGACTGTTAAGAGGGGAAATATGTGCTGGTGTACAGAAAAGGCAGTCTGGTAGCAATCATTCTGCTTATGGGTTGGTGTGCAAGGGGAGGGGGAGGGGTTGATGAGAAATTGTCCCCTCGGTCTCTGCTAATAATTCCCCAGGATGCTGTTAGTAACCAGTGATGCAGCAAGAAAACCAGCCCGCTTCTCTCTGCATCACCTTCTCTATGTTCCATCCCTCCCGCATTGTTCTCTCTTCAATTCTGGTCCTC
>NW_015170915.1:592609-621359 GCF_001447785.1 Gekko japonicus | reverse complement strand
CGTGTGCATTCAACTGCATTCTGGCATTTGCTGGCTTTTCCCCTCGCCATGTGACTCTGCATCATACTCTGAAACGGCCTACCATAAAAGAGAGAGAGAGAGAGAAAGCTTAACCTCCCCCCCCTTCCTTCCCTGCGCATCTGCTTTCCTCAGCATCCCCCTGTCCAACAGCTTGGAAATGGTTCAGTCCCACCTCCACCAGACCGAGAGGGGAGCTCTAGATGCTGCTGGAATGTAAGAGCATCGGCACCGGCTGCAGAGGCTCAAGTGACGCTGGGGGCGAGCAGGTTTTTTGTTTTTTTAAAAAAAGACAAAACAAAATTCAAATCAGCTGCTAAGAGACAAGCCGGGGAGGGGGGGAAACACTCTCTTTCTCTCACTGTCTCTCTCCCCTCCTGAGAGGTGTCATTATCCCGAGCAGAGGAGCCTCGTTCAACAGGAAAGGATGACCCAGGGAAAGGTAGGTTGAGACAAACCCCTGGGGCACTGCTAACCATCCAGGCAGTTTGTAGAGGGTTGGCAGATCGGTAGGGGTAAATAAAATGGTAGCGTTGAAGATGATGACCTTTCAAGAAGCAAATCACCTAGCTGCCTAGTCTGCATGTCAGATCCTTATTACAAGGAGAGATGAAGGAAAGGGTTTTTTTTTTTGTATAATATCTCTCCAGAGGTCACTCTGATGTCACTCGTCCTGTCTCATCCCGTTTTCATTCCGAGCAGGATTTGTGGCAACCCTCTAGGCTTCAAAACTACCACTGGGATGTTGGGTTATCAGAAAGGATCACCCTTATTTATCCAGGGGGTTAACACCATAGGAAATGCAGTTTCATCCCACTCACCTTGGTTTCCTTTATCTTCAGTTGCCATGGGAACACAGAATCCAGGGCATACTTTATTGTTTTCAAAGTGTATGCATTGTGGTCTCTTGAGCCTCTGCAGATTTAGGGCATTAGGTTGCTAAATGGGACATAATCAACACACGGCGGTGGGTATTTATCTTGATAGCTGCATTTTTATGTTGTCTGTTCTGTGAGTGTGGGTCTTGCCTACATAGGAGAGTAGTGATGCAATTCAGGATTTGCTTGAGGAACCAAGCATTGCCGGAGGACGAGGATGATGATATGGGATGTGTTTTTGCAGTTCTGTGCCTGACAAACAACGCGCATTAGGACTGAATTTCATGCTCGGAATAGCAGCTGTCAGCTAGAAAGCAGCTCTGTGACGATCCATCATTCCTGTGTCCTCCCTCCCCACTTCGAGGTGCTTGAATGAGATCATCTCAATCCAGGTGGCACAACACTGACGCAAAGCCAGAATAACTCTGGGCATCTCTGATTTGTTCAGGGTTTTTTTAAAAAGTGCCACTGATTGGCTCAGAGCGTTCAGCTGCCATGTGTTGAGTTATAATCCAGATAGCAATTGTTGGGAGGCTTTTCCGGCTGGCTCCCAGTAGGCCCCTACTGGGTTGATGCAGTCCGGAGGCTGGTTTGCATTGGTTTTATGTAGCTGCTGATTGCTTAATAAGGATTTAAGCCAACTTGAATGTTGGGCAGCAGCTCTGTAAGTCAGCAGGATATAAATCTTCCCTGATGCAGGACTTAATTTTGAATAACTTGCTTCTGGTTGAGGTGTCAAGTAATTCACAGGGTTGCCAGCTTCCAGGTGGGGCCTGGGTTAGGGTTGGAATTACAATTGGTCTCCAGACTACATAGATCAATTCCCCTGGAGAAAATGGCTGCTTTGGAGGGTGGACTCTATGGCATTGTTCAGGCATTATACCCCACTAAGGTCCCTCCTCTCCACAAACCCTCCCCTGCCCTCCCCAGGTTATACCCACAAAGTCTTCAAGAATTTCCCAAGCCAGAGTTGGCAACTCGAATTCAGAATCACTATCTGAGGTTTTTGTTTTTTTAATTCCTCTGTGGTTGTGAAATTGGAGACGGCAAGCAGGAGACCTGCAAGGATTTGTGGGATGCATTTTATTTTCTCCTCACCCACTATTTCCTCTTTCAGTTTCCCGAAAGCCCCGATAGTCTCTCCCTTTCCCCTGCTTTCTTCTCTCCTTCCCACTCACTAGCTAATCTGCCAGCTTGTCCTTGGGAAGACTCTGTGCAATGTTGGCTGCCACACCAGGCCCAGTTGCAGAGTTGCCAACTCTGGGTTGGGAAACTCCTGGAGATTTGGGGGTGGAGCCTGGAGAGGGCTTCTCATGGAGGATAAGTCTATTAGTGGCTGCTAGGGATGCTGATGAAAGGTAAACCTCTGAATACCAGTGCCAGTGCTCCAGCCAGGCTTGCCAGCTCTGGGTGGGGAAATACCTGCAGATTTTGGGGGTGGGGCTTCGGAATGGTGGGGTTTGTCGAGGCGAGGGACCTCAGCAAGGTACAATGGCCATAGAGTCTACCCTCCAAAGCAGCCATTTTTTTCCAGGAGAACTAATCTCTGTAGTCTAGAGATCAGTTGTAATGGCAGGAGATCTCCAGGCCCCACCTGGAGGTTGGCAGCCCTAGATCCAGCAGGGCTCTTCTCATGTTCTGATGAGCAGGGCTTGGGTAAGGGGCATGTCCTGAACATAGTGTCAGAGAGTCCACCACCCTCCAAAGCAGCCATTTCTTCTCAGGGAATTGATCTCTGTAGTCTGGAGTTTAGTTGTAATTCCAAAAAATCTGCAGGTCCCACCTGTGATAGGGCAACCTTGCCTAGTTGTGCAATAGGAACCTGCAAGGATTTGCAGGGCTCACCTCATTTTCCCTTCTGTCCTTCTACACCATTTCCTCTTAACCTTCTCCACATCCTCACCTTTCCTTGCTCCATTTCTTTCCTATCCACCCACCCAGCAAGCTACCTTTTATCTGCCCCCACCTTTAGCTATATTTATCAGAGGTCATTTCGGGGGGGAACGCAGGGGATCGCAGTTCCCCCGGGTGAGGTACGGGGGGTGGGGCACATGACGAAGCCCCGCCCCCTGCTTCCGGCCACCCCGCTTCTGGCCCTCATTCAGCCAGGAGGAGGTGCCGGGACCGTTGGGGGCGGGGTGTGTGGCCTTATGACACACTTCCGGTGATGTCAGGGGTGTGGCCTTATGACACACTTCCGGTGATGTCAGGGGGTGTGGCCTTATGACACTTCCAGTGATGTCAGGGGGTGTGGCATATGCTAATGAGTTATGCTAATGAGTTCCCCTAGCTCTTTTTCTACGAAATGACCCCTGATATTTATTATTTAATCATTTATATCCCATCTTTCTCCACAATTAGGATCCAAACCAGTTTACATAATTATCCTCCATTTTATCCTCACAACAGCAGCTATTACAGTGGATCTTCAGATGGCCAAGATCAGTTCCCCTGGAGAAAATGGCTGCTTTGGAGGGTAGACTCTATGGCATTATACCCTGCTGCGGTCCTTCTGCTCCCCAAATTCCCCTCTCCCCAGGCTTCACTCCCCGAATCTCCAGGTATTATCTAACCCAGACCTGGCAACCCACACTGTGAGATAGGTTAGACTGAGAATGTGTGACTGGCCCAAGGTCTCCCAGAGACCTTCCACGGACCATGGCAGAATGGGTATTTGAATCTAAGTCTGAAACTCTAACCACACCAGCACACTGGCTTTTGTGTGGTGGCTAATGTTGAATAGTACTGAGTAGCAGGGCATATGTGAGTCATGGAAGTCACTTGGTATCAAGTCACCTAGTGGTTCCTGCCAGAGCTGACCTCAATGAGTCCCTCCCTCAAAGGCCAGAGCAGCCCTGTAAAGGCCCCATGAAGGTCCCTGCCCTCCCCATTGTTGCCTAGCAATGGCCACTGAGGGCCTTTGTTGCCTAAAGCTACAGGTGCTTCTTCTATTGGTTTTTTTGGGGGAGGGGGGTTAACTCCTCCTCCCAGTGGTTTTTTTTATGATCTCAAAAGGTTGGATTTTGCCCAGAATCTACAGACTGAACCTGTTCATGCTTTTAAGTAGCAAAGGTAAACTGACCATAATTATACTAGGACCCAGGAGATCAGTCTAGGGGAAGGGGTAGGTAAACATTTTGGCCAAATTGCCAGAAAAAAAGAAAAAAACCACAATGTCTATTTGTAAAGATGTGGGTGAGTCAGCAAACAAAATGGGGGTGGAGAGAAGGGTTGTACTTGAACACATGCTTGGAATGAGCGGCCAGCATCTCAGGGATCCATGCAGGTCCGTAGCTAACGCGGGGCACACAGGGCCTGGCCCCCTAGCAGTTTTTATGGGCCCCCTTCCTGAGCCTCGTCTCCCCTACCCCAACTCCCCCTGATTGCCTGTCAGCCTGTTGGCAGGAAGGACAAGGGCAGTGATTTCAGAGGCTGTCCCTGGTGCGGGAAGAGGCACTGGGGGTCCTTGAGGGCAGTGTTCCCTCTAAGCTGAGTTAGTGTGAGCTAGCTCATGGTTTTTGAGCCTCTGGCTCACACATTTTTGTCTTGGGAACATTGCTTGGGGGGGGGGGAGCTGGACCCGGACTCCTGGCCGGCATGTGGAGCGCCATAGAGTTTTCCCTCGGCTGCTGCAGCTCTTGCCCTGGAGCCTTTGATTGGATTAGCAGGCGCCCCCCCCCAGGCCCCCTCTCTAAAAAGTCCTTAGCTACGGGGTTGGATTCAGCTGGTGTTGTGCAGATCTGGGAGGTGACAGTGGGCAGAAACCAGGCCCGTTGACTTCTCCAGCATTGCTGGCCTCAGCTGCGCTAGCTGGGCCTTTGTTGCTTGGGCAAAGATCCAGCCCTGGTGCCAAGCAATTTAGGCTATTATGCAGCTGTCAGCTTGTGTGCCAGGGCAGGGGGGTAGCCTTTCCTTGAGTCTAGGAGAATGTGTGCAGTTTAAGAACACAAATGAATATATGCAAACAAACAGTCTTTTTAAAGGGGAGACATTTTGCTATTCCCCCTCCCTCACAAATCTGCCTCTTATTGCTATAGTAGTTCCAAGAGCTCATGTTTGTGGTTTCACATCCCTACCACCCTAACCTCCAGGTGAGGCCTGCAGATCTGGAGATACAACTCATCCCCAGACTACATATATCAGTTCCCCTGAAGAAAATGGCAGCTTCAGAGGGTGAACTCTATGGCATTATACCCCACTCTATGGTAGAATCTGGTTTTTTTACCATAGAGTTTTTGCCCAAATACCAGAGCATCACTGAGAAGTTGCTGGCATGATGACATCACTTTCTATGTGACACCGGTGACGTGGCCTTCTTCTTTCTACTCGTAAGCCACCCCATCCCCCACCAGTTGCCAGGAGGCAACCCTAATTACTAACTTTCTGGCTCCCTCCAGTCCTTGACAATACCAGAGACTTCACTGATGGTGAACTGTGCAGAATTTGCATCCACCAAGGGATGAGTACTGAGCTATTCGGGCTGGTATAATGTATTCTGCTTACTATGAATTTGCATGTTGCTGGCTGAGGATAGTTTGTCTGGGTTTGAAAAAAACCCATTAAGCCCAAAATATAATTAGTTAACAGCCAAAATGCACCAGACATTCTTGCAACATTTTCTCTATGGTTTGTTCTAGAGGGTGGCAAGGAAGGGTACTCTAGTCTAGCAATGAGTCAGTTGCCCAAGTAGTACTGCCACTCTCACAGGGCCTGAAAATCCTAAGGTTTTTAGGGTTGCCCACTGTCGGTTGGGAAATATCTGGAGATTTTGGCAGGATTTGGGGAAGGCTTCAGTGTAGGTTCCCTGCTCCCAGGCCCCACCTCTGCTGCCGATCAGCTGGCCAACGGGGGGGACTTACTGCAAAAAAAGGAGCAACACCCAACATTTTAGCGACATGCCTACGTGACTTCAACATGTCCTGAAAGTGATGTAGGCATGTTGGGGCGACACTCTGGTTTTGGGGCTAAACTTTACAGAAGAAACTAATTCTATCATAGAATTTTTGCCAATTTTGACGTCACCATTTCCGGATCACGTTGGAAGTCCTGTGTGCACATCACTGAAACATTGGATGAAACTCCCTGCTCCCAATAAGGCCTACTTCCCTTCCCCTGCCGGCTGCCGGGAGGGACCTGGCCACCTTACTTCAGTGGGGTATAATGCCATAGAGTCCATCCTCCCAAGCAGCCATTTTCTCTGGGTGAAATGATCCCTGTCACCTGAAGATCAGTTGTCATCCCAGGAAATCTCCAGCCACCACCTGGAACTTGACAGCCCTAATGGTGTGAGAGAATTCTGTTGGTATGTGTTGTGGCCACTTTGTTGCCTCTCTGTCATGGGACCAAAGAGGGGGTGGAGGAAGATGCTTGGCCCATTGTCCTTCCTCTGCTGTACCCCTCTCCATGCAGCATGCGAAGGCATGCGGCTTCAGGCTGTCCTGTCAGCCACAGTAAACCCCAGCCCTTCCCTCTCACCAGGACTGAGGAAGAGGTTGCTGGAATAGACTTGTATGTGTTGTGAATGATGGTTTTTTTAGGCTAACCTGGACGTCCTCTTTGTAATCAGGCTTTGTGGGAGAATGGGAGGAAAAACAGTTTCGGTTTGCAGCTGATAACCTGCATGAGCCACAGGCCTGCATAAACTGTTCAAACTAAGGTTGCCAACCTCCAGGTGGGGCCTGGGGATCTCCTAGAGTTGCAACTGATCTCCAGATATCGGTTCCCCTGGAGAAAATGGCTGCTTTTAGAGGGTAGACTTTATGTCATTATACATTACTGAGGTCCTGCCCCTTAACCAAACCCCACCATCCCATAGCTATATCCCCAGATCTGCAGGAATTTCCCAACCTGGAGTTGGCAACCCTAGTTCAAACCCAGGCCAGGGCAGTTCTAGAACTAGATGAAAACACCTTGGTTAACAAATTAACATACAATAGTATGTGTCACCTAAAGATCCACAGAGGGTCCCTTTAGCTGAGGGCCTCCAAAATCTTGGAGTTGGAATGGCATTTCTGTCCCCTCTTCCATCCCACTCCGCCCCATGTAGAATTTATGCACAACGTGGCTGAGACCTTTCTAAATCTTGTTTTCTCCTTTCCTCTGCAGCTCTCTGTGAATAGCAAGCCTACAAACCCAGATGGACAGCAGGGAAGTGAAGAAAAGAAGGACAATGCCACTGCCCCATCCGCGCCTCCAACCTATGAAGAGGCAACCTCGGGGGAAGGGCTGAAAGCCGGCGCATTCCCCCCACCTATGAATGTTCCTCTCCACCCCGGCTGGGCATATGTGGATCCTAGTGAGTGAAAAACATCTCCTCTAAGCTTCACCTCTAGTTGCAGGGAACTTGGGACTCAGACTAGGGATGGACAGAAACTGCCCGTTCACTGTGTAACTAATTTGGTTTTTTCCCCCTCCCTTGGTTACAGGATCCAATTTCCCTCCAAATGAATTATCTCAATGAATGATGGATAGGTCCTGACTCTTGCTAATGATGTCACTAAAGTCCAGCAGTCCTCTTGGCCATGTTCCTAGGATGGAGATGGTGGTGAAAGAGGGGTGTTGGTACCATATGGGTTGTGTGTGTGTGAATGCTCATTATTCTGTTTGGCAAAATCTGGGTTCCTAGATATGGAAGAAAGGTGACAGTAGTGCACAACTAGGGCTGCCAGGTCCCCCGGGAGGGCAGAGGTTCCCCCGCTAAAAGGGCCCCCAATCTGCCGGTCTAAATCCGGCTGGCAGGGGGAACCCCACCCCCGAAGTGGCCAGATCGGGCTGACGTGCCCGGTTTCATGCCGTTGCCCAGAAGTGACGTCATCACGCTGGGCATGTTGCCGGGCAACGCTCTAGCAATCATCCTGAAAACTCTATGGTACCATAGAGTTTTCAGAGTGATTGCTAGAGCGTTGCCCGGCGACGGGCCCAGTGTGATGACGTCACTTCTGGGAGATGTTGTTGCGGCACGTGCACGCAAATGTCCCAGAGTGGGACCACCGCTCCCCCACTGCAGCCGGTAAGTCACTTGGCAACCCTATGCACAACTCTGCATTCCCTGTGTTATTCCTACATTTTCAACCATGCCTAGGTTCAGCATGGGGGCTAGCAAGCACAAGCCCAGATGCCTTGGAAGGGCCCATTATACCTCTCATTGACCATTGCTGCTGCTGCTCCTTATCTACCTGTTCAGGTAGGCAAGTGGTGAAGGCAACAAGGAGGTCCTATAACTGTCTAGGTGAAGAGTGGAGGAGCTCATCAATGGGGAAAGAGACCTACCAAGAACACCCCTGTGCAAGAGCTCCCAAAACTTGAAACTAGGGTTGATAGTCTGGGCAGCAGCCCCCAACTCCCTTTGCTGCTCAGTAGGCCAGTGGAGAAAAAGGAGAGTATGAGTGTAATGTTATTTCTAGGATGAACATAGAAGTGATGGTATGCTGCTATAGGATTCAGCAGAACTATGGCAAAACTAAAGAGTTTCTGCTGAATCCTGGAGTGGCATGATGTCACTTCCAGGTTTACCCCAGAAATGACATCACACTATTGCTGTGACAGCACCCCTCCATGTCTCTGCCCCCCAGTCTTCTGCTGGATGCCAGCTGCTGGCTGGCAGCCCTAACTGAAACCAACCCTGACTGTATCTCCAGTTTGCCAGTAGCTAAATGTCTTTGTGCACAATTTTCTGGCAATGGTTCCCTCAATTCTTAAAATTTGCATTGGCTAAATCAGAGAATCTGCATTACATACTAAGATATCTTGCCACATATGCCGCCATAACAAAAAAAAATCATTTATTTATCTTTAATAGAGCCTCTTAATTTTACTTTATCTCAGGATCATTCCCCATACTTCTTTTTATTCTATCCTATTTACCTAAAAGGAATAATAGGGTTTTTTCCAAATATGATTCTATGAAGAAAAAGAGAGTGCTGTCTAGGTTTGCCAGTTTCCAGGTGGGAGCAGAGGATCCCCCTAGGGTTGCCAAGTCCCCGCTGTATGTACAGCGGGGGACTCCAGCTCCGTTCTGGGCACACTGGGGGCGGGGCCGCGGTCATCCGAGGGAACAACAGAGTTTTCCCTCGGATGACCGTGGCCCCGCCCCTAGCGCACCTGGCGTGGCTGCGTCACTTCCGGGTGATGTGCTGACACCGGGCATGTCATGTGCTTTGGGGGTGGGGTTCCCCCAGGGCCCGATTCGCCGGCGGCGGGTAACAGGCCTCTGGGGCGGGGGTTTTCCCTGCCCCCTGGGGGGACTTGGCAAGCCTAGATCCCCCAGTTTTGCGGCCTCCTGCCCACTGCCCAGTGTTGGGGACATTGCCCCCCTGAAAGCTCCCTCCCACCCCTCACTGGTGCAGGGTAAGGACCTGGCAACCCTAGTGCTGTCTTAAATTTGCATACAAGTTATAGGGCTTTTCCACACTCTTGACTTACTCCTGATTTTCTTGGCAGTTGATCTACAAGCACTGGACTCTGTTTGGGCATAGTTCTATCACACATGTGCCCTCCCTGTGCATTTTCATAGTTGTGGAGTCAGTTTATTTTCTTCTATGTGTGGCTTAAATAATCAGGTTTTTCAAGGATGGTTGTTATTGACATTCGTGACGTCATCTGTGGCATCATAGCACTCCCCCCTTTAAAAAAGGCTCTAAAACGTTGATATATCGATGTAGTGTTGTAATGATAGTTCCCCTCACAGACTGGGCTACAGGCCTACTGTTTAAATGAAAGCTGGGAATTCAGAGAACCTGTGTAAACTATCGTTGCAACACTATATTGATATATTGATATTTCAGGGCCTTTTCTTAAAGAAACCAAAACCACTCGTGTTCTGGGAAGAGGAGAGCGAGTGGTTTGATGATGATGGTTCAATCATTGAAAATTGTGCTGGAGCTGGGTGGGAGTCAGTGGGATAAAGAAAACGAAGACCAACATTACACACAAGGAAAAAGCTGACTCAAAACCAGCTTCTGGAAAAAAGATTGGGGGTAAAAGTGGCTTCAAAAGAACCAGAAAAAAACTAGGGGGAAAGCAAAAAAACTAAAGTAAAAACTAAAGGCACAAAAACATATGTGGGAATCAGGGAATATGGGGCCAGATCTGATGCAGAAAACCCCTGCAGAAAAGCCCACAATGGTGTACAGTAGTATAAGCCCTTTTGTATATAAGGGGGATCATCTTTGCTGGTAAATAAGAAAACTGATTTATAAGATGTTCTGGAGATACCTTTATGTTGGTCAGTGTTTTTTACTCAAAGCAAGTGCTTTAGTAAGGATGCTTGGTATTACCTCATTTGCGCTCCCATGTACCTGTTAGTACCCAATAAGATATAACTGATCTCCATGAGAAAGTTGGAAAATAGTCTGTAATTAGGGTTACCAAGTTGATCTTCGCTGGGAGCGGGGGGCTCCTGGCCGGTGTCTGGTGCGCGCATGCGCGCCGCACGCACGTCACCCAGAAGTGACAGGAGGACGTCAGGCATGCTAGGGGTGGGGGCACAGCCATACAAGGGAAAACCATAGAGTTTTCCCTTGGATGGCCGTGGCCCCGCCCCCAGCGTGCCCGGCGTGGTCGCGTCACTTCCGGGTGACGCGCATGTTGGGGTGGAGTTCCCCTGGGGCCCAATCCGGCGCCGCCGGGGAACAGGCCTCTGAGGCGGGGGTTTCCCCGCCCCCCGGGGGGACTTGAGATCCCTATCTGTAATAGTGTTTATGCCAATAAAGGCTAACTAAAACTGAACTGTAATAGTGGTGGGCTAATGTTGTCTTTTTCCCACTATCTGCTTGTTAGAAATGTTAAAAGTTATTTCTGGCTTTTTGAAGAGGTATTCATCATTTACCTCTACCATCTCCACAAATCAGTTTTACAAAATAATAGATAAAGCTTATGCCGTCAATAGACCTTTAAGGTAACAATTGTTAAAACAGGTGTGACAATGATTAGAATTTGATTTACAGAGGTATTTCACAGTCTGAGACCTTACCTCAGTGGCTGCATTAGAAATAATTAAATGTTTAAAAACCACACATCAACTTTAGTTTATTGGTAACGTTTCATTTATAGTAAATGGGATCTTCTTTTCGTTTACAAATAAATTGCTGATGATCAAGTAAATGCAGAAGTACACCAGAGTAGAGCTTCCAATTTCATCATCGGGAAACCTGAAGAAATTGAATCTCACACTTCTCTTAACAACCTGTGTATATAATTCATAAAGTTTCCACAAAGGTAGAGGCAGAAGATCACTTGGCCACTGTACAGAGCTGGGAATTGATGCTTATAGTGGTCCTTTGCAGGTGTAACACTTCCGCACACCTGTTAGTGGTTAGGTCAGCAGCTGCTTTGCCAAACTGATACTAGCACGTTATTATGTTTTGTGGTTTTAGCATTGTTTATTTGTATTAACTGATGTTGCTTAATTTTAATCTGTACTATTGTAATTCTTATGCTATTTTATGTAAGCCGCCGTGAGCTGGCCCTGGCTGGGAGGGCGAGATAGAAATTTAATAAATAATAATAACTCACTTACTCCTCCCTCCTCCTCTCACATGGGAATTCTCCCCTCCCTTCCTTGTGGGAGAATTTTATGGCATGGCATTACATCTGCACAAGTGTAAACACTAATGTCTGAGACTATACTATGATTGGCTCCAGAAAGGATGGGGAAGAAGCGTGTGAGTCACTGGGGCACTCCCAGTATTTTAACTGTGGTTAAGACTGATTTCACACAAGAGCTGCGCCGCGGTCGCGCCTCCCTTTGCCCCGCTTCTATTGGTCAATTTCCCACTCGAAACCATGCAGCCGCATTTTGACCCGCGGCTTCGCCTGATTTTCCCCGCGGTTTCGTGATCCTGTTTTTTGAGGATCACGAAACTGCGGGGAAAATCGGGCGAAGCTGTGGGTCAAAATGCGGCCGTGTGGCTTCGAGTGGGAAACTGACCAATAGAAGCGGGGCTAAGGGAGGTGCGACCGCGGCACAGCTCTTGTGTGAAATCGGTCTAAATGTGTGGGGATGTTCTGAGAACACAGAGGCCACAGAAGATGGGAGCGTTTTCCTGCCCTCTGAAAATTCTGCTGGTGTGCCCTCACAATGAGGTGACCATCACAATGAGATGACTAGGGCACAACAGGGGTGTGTATCCTTTCAGCATGATTGCTGCATGATTGCTGCACCATTGTTCCTCTTATACTTGCCAGAGTCTTCAGAAGACAGATGTATTCACCCTCCCAACAAAGACAAGATGCTATTCCTTCGGAGATACCATAAAAGCAAATTATGATCAAATTAATTTTAGCTTAATGATTTTATTGGAAGGACAAGCATTCTGAAAATGAGTGAAAGAGAAGGTAAAAAAAGAGGATCTGCTGTTGCTGGTGAAAGAGGCAAGTTTTAGGTTCAATTGTGGCTGCTAATGATGTGGAAACCTTGATTTAAACTATGAAGATCATACAACTGGTTGAATAGAGATCTTGCAACATAATCGTAGGAACTCTAGCTACTAACAAATGCAGGGCTGAAAATATGGTGAAAAAACAACTCAGGGAAAAGGAAAGAGTTATGGCACCTCTGTCCCCAGTTTTCTGTATTTGGTGATCCAGACCTTGCAGAAACCAGTAATTAGCATTTCTTACTCAGGGTGCGTTGACCTGGATGGCCCAGGCTAGCCAGATCTAATTAGATTTCGAAAGCTAAGCAGGGTCAGCCCTGGTTAGTATTTGGATGGGAGACCACCAAGGAATTCCAGGCTTGCTAAGCAGAGGCAGGCAATGGCAAACCACCTCTTAACCTCTCTTGCCTTGAAAACCCTTTGGGGTCACCACAAGTCCTATGTGCCTTGACGGCAGTTTCCACCAACCATCACTCAGGGTGGTAACTAAGGATCAATATTTGAGGGCATGAACTTTCTGAAAAGCCTGAAGTCAAGCCTTCACTTCTGTCCTTGAGGAATCATTCCAGGATGCAGCCTGCAGGGAAAGGTAATATGGCCAAAAGCTTCTTAGAGACGTTGAGTTCTTATATCTGCATAAAAGAACTACATTTAGCATGAGGCTGGGGGAGGCTTCGTGTTTGCCATGTCATCCTGGTCCTCAGAACAGGCTGCAGACTCCGTGACTAGAATGTAGGCTTCCTTGGAGATGCTTCTCTATATTGGACCACCCAAAATTTCTGGCTTGGTTACCTCTCCCCATCCCATAATACTTCATGGTGATGTGATTAATTGATGATGTCATCCCTTGGGCATATCATGACTTAGAGACCTTTGAGCAGGCTTGACTCAGGTCCAGTCAAGAGGATGAAGGTGTTCCAAAATGCGTTGCTGACATCTACGTAGTCACAGATTTGGACATCTTCAATTCAAAATATTGCGACGTGTATACACTACATTTAATTTGTATAAAGATACCCAAACACTAAACAACTCCCTACATACAGCTGACCCCCCCCCAATTACCTGGTTCCTTTCCTAAAACTATATATCTGTATACATATATGCAGTTCATAGTAGAGTCTTCTTTGGTGCCACATTGTTCCCCAGATGTCATGATGCTATGCTACTCTCAGAAACTCTCCAGGTGACAGCCTTATTGGTCTCTCCTGCTCCTTAAAGCCTCCTGTCTCACATAGCTCCAAATCTCTCTTCCATTTCCCTGGTTTCTCCTCCCTTTTCCAGTCAAACCAACACTTCCTTCCTCTGCTATTCAACTGTCACTCTTTCTCTCCTCCAACATTCCAAAATCCACGGCAACGGTTGCCTGGAGCTCTGTGTGTTCCAAGATCCCTCCCGTCCTGGGGAAACAGTCTTGCTGGTGAAATAACTATTCTCCTACTTGTAGTCCCTCCATTGATACTTTGATTTCTCTGTGTAACGTGGCTGTGTGAAATGTTGTGGCCACCTTTAGTTCACCAACTGCCTGCAGCGTGACTGAGCACAATAATGAGGCATTACTGAGGACAAACCACAGATGAGGGGCTGTGTGTGCATACAAACATGCAGATTGGCTTCGTCCTTTCCTGTCTCCAGTTTTCATCAGCTTCTGTTCGAGTACATAGAGAAAAGTATGGAAGTATCCTTGGAAAAAATGTCACGAGGGAATTAACCTCCATTCAGTGTCATTGCCCTGATTCCATTTGGGGAGGTAGCCCTGGCTGTCACTGCTTTTAAAATAAAAGGCACAGAGATATAATCACAGATCTGACTTTCCATCAGGTAATTTGGCCCTGAAAAACTTTGTGATTAAGGTAATGTGAGTTAATATGAAAGCTCAAAGTGTGATGATTATTAATGTATGGTGATGATTCACTTATGCAAATTGTCATGTTGCTGCAGTCACTGAGTGACAAATCTACAAGCACCTCTACAAAGTTTGAGTCCAGTGGCACCTTTCAGACCAACAAAGTTTTATTCAAAGTATAAGCTTCGCAGGACTCACACTTTGTTCTGCTGCTTCAGACCAACCCGGCTACCCACCTGAATCTATTTACAAGCCACCACTGTATGTCTTCTTGCTAGCGACAGTCTCCAGAGTGTGGGCATTTGTAATTTGGGGTAGTCCAAAGATTGTTTAGGGGTGCACCTTGGCCCTAGTGTCTACATATGTATTTGTCCTGGGGGCACCCCTCCTTGGAGCTGTTGGCTCAAGAACTGGGCTTTGGACCAGGAAACAGCTCACGTCCCCTTGGAGGAGAGAGTCCCCTGAATGTGGGAGTGTATGGTTTCTGGTAGTCCAAACCTTATTTTGGGGCTCAGAGCTTTTAAATTGCCTTCAGTATTTGTCATTGTATTTGCAAGATTTGTGAATAAAGGACTAGGACATGCAGATAAGGAACTGGGAACCAACTTCAGCCTCATTAGTATGCTTATGTTCTGTTATCTGCTTTTAACCTTTGAGGTGGGATGGGTTAGAACCAGGGCTATTTTGGGGCAGGAACGCACAGGAACTGAGTTCCGGCTGGCTCCCGAGTTGACCACGCCCAGCAGGAACTCATTAGCATAATAGGCCACACCCAACAGCAGAAACCCATTAGGATTGGCTACATTAGGGGTGTGTGGCCTAACATGCAAAGGAGTTCCTGCTACAAAAAAGCCCTGGGTTTTGACAACAAACAAGGTAAACAGAATAAGAAGCAAAAGGTGGGTGTGGCTGGATAACCACACTTCTGGTAACATGGGGGTGCGGCCTAATGTGCTAATGAGCTGTGCTGTCAGGGGTGTGGACTAATATGCTAATGAGTTTCTGGTGTTGGGTGTGGCCTATTATGCTAATGAGTTCCTGCTGGGCTTTTTCTACAAAAAGAGCCCTGGGCCCACCTCAGCTTCCCAAACCCTATCGATACATAGTTTTAGGAAAGGATTAATTTGTTAAACATGTTAATCTGTAGAATGGTTAAACTAGTAAAATGTTAACTTGGTGGGTTGTTAAACTTATGAATTAGTGTTGTTTAAAATTGGTAGATTTAGTACAGATAGTTTAGTATAGGTTATATTGTTAGAGGGTCACATTTCTAGAATGTGTTTATCTATTTGTAAATTGGAAGGTACATGTAATTTGTAACAAATTGTATGTATGTTGAAAGTTTTTTTTTTTTAAAAAAAAAATCTATCCCCCCAAAAAACGCTATTTCCCCAAACCCTGCTCTCCCTAGTCCCCCTCCCCAAATCTCTAGGAATTTCCCAGGGTGGAATTGGCCACTGGAGGGCAGAGTTTGAGGAGGGGAGGGATATAAAGCCATAGAGTCCACCCTGTAAAGAAGACTGAAGGATGATATGGAAATGGCTGAGAAGCTAAATGCATTTTTTGCCACTGTCTTCACTGTGGAAGATGAGAAGTGCTTGCCCACTCCACAACCACTGATTTCAGGAGGGGTGTTGAAAGACCTGAGTCAGATTGAGGTGATGAGAGAGGAGGTCCTAAAACTGATAGACAAAAACTGATAAATCACCAGGCCCAAATGGCATACATCTGAGAGTTCTGAAAGAACTCAAATGTGAACTTGTGGATCTCCTGACAAAAATATGTAATCTTTCCTTAAAATCTGCCTCCATTCCTGAGGACTGGAAGGTAGCTAATGTCACTCCCATCTTTAAAAAGGGTTCCAGAGGAGATCTGGGAAATTACTGGCCAGTCAGTCTGACATCAATACTGGGTAAATTGGTGGAAAGCATTATTAAGGAAAGAATTAGTAGGCACATAGATGAACAAAACCTATTGAGACACTCAGCATGGGTTCTGTAAGGGAAGATCTTGTCTCACTAACCTGTTAGTGTTCTTTGAGGGGGTGAACAAACATGTGGACAAGGGGGATCCAATAGATATTGTTTACCTGGACTTCCAGAAAGCTTTTGATAAAGTTCCTCATCAAAGGCTTCTAAGTAAGTTCAAAAATCATGGGATAAAAAGACAAGTCCTTTTATGGATCAAAAACTGGCTAATTAATCGAAAACAGAGAGTGAGTATAAATGGGCAATTTTCTCAGTGGAGGGTGGTAAGCAGTGGGGTACCGCAGGGATCAGTACTTGGTCCACTGCTTTTTAACTTGTTCATTAATGATTTGGAGATGGGAGTAAGCAGTGAAGTGGCTAAATTTGCGGATGATACAAAGTTGTTCAAGGTGGTGAAAACCAGTGAGGATTGTGAGGCACTCCAAAGGGATCTGTCAAAGATGGGCAAGTGGGCGTCAACATGGCAAATGGGGTTCAATGTGGCCAAGTGCAAGGTGATGCACATTGGAGCCAAAAATCCTAAATATAAATACACATTGATGGGGTCTGAACTGGCAGAGACAGATCAAGAGAGAGATCTTGGAGTTGTAGTGGATAACTCACTGAAAATGTCGAGACAGTGTGTGACTGCAATAAAGAAGGCCAATGCTATGCTGGGGATTATTAGGAAGGGTATTGAAAACAGATCAGCCAATATAATAATGCCCCTATATAAATCAATGGTGAGACCTCATTTGGAATACTGTGTGCAGTTCTGGGCACCACACCTTAAAAAGGATATTATAGCTTTGGAAAAAGTGCAGAAAAGGGCAACTCGAATGATAAAAGGGTTGGAACACTTTCCCTATGAGGAAAGGTTAAAGCGCTTAGGGCTCTTTAGCTTGGAGAAAAGACGACTGAGGGGTGACATGATCGAGGTTTATAAGATTATGCATGGGAAAGAGCAGGTAAAGAAAGAGGTACTTTTCTCCCTTTCTCACAATACAAGAACTCGTGGGCACTCCATGAGGGGGGGGGTCAACAGTGGGAGGGCTTCTAATGTCCTGGCCCCACTGGTGGAACTCCTGATGACACTGGTATTTCTGGCCACTTTGTGACACAGAGTGTTGGACGGGATGGGCCTTTGGTCTGATCCAACATTGGCGTCTCTTATGTTCTTATGACCCTTTTCTCCAGAAGAACTGAACTCTGTAGTCTAGAGATCAGTTGTAATTCTGTGAGATATTCAGGCTCTACCTGGAATTGGCAACCCTAAGCCAATCCAAATCAAGCTGCACATTTTGGGGGACTGTTAAAACCTGCCAAATGGTCAAATGTTTTAGCTTATTGTTTAAGTCTTACCGCCAGTTTGGATTTTCCGTTCCATCTCAGTCCACAACATTTGGTTGTCTCTGCAGTCCCTTTGTTGGGCCTGAAAACAAACTTCCACCCCGCTGAGGGAATCTGACAGCTTCCTAGGGATGCCAGCCTCCAGGTGGGACCTGGGGATCCTGTGGAATTACAGTTCAGACTACAGAGATCAGTTCCCCTGGAGAAAATGGCTGTTTTGGAGGGGGGACTCTGTGGCATCGTACCCCACTGAAGTCCCTGTCCTTTCCAGGCTCCATCCCCAAATCTCCAGGAGTTTCCTAACCTGGGTCTGGCAATCCTACTCCTCCATCCCTCATTGTGGCCGGGGAGGACCTGGTCACCGTGCCTTCCCTCTGTCAAATGTTATGTACTATAAAAGTCATATATTAGGCTGACAGCATCCAGGTGGGACCTGGGGATTCCCTAGACTTACAGCTCGTCTCCACACTAGAGATCAGTTCCCCTGGAGAAAGTGGTTGCTTTGGAGGGTATACTCCATGGCATTGTATCCCACTGAGGTCCCTGTCCTCTCCAGGCTCCATCCCTAAATCTCCAGGAGTTTCCCAACTGGGATCTTGCAACCCTAGCGTATATAGATGTAGTGTGTATCTATATTCTTTTAGGGAATTTAATTTAATGTTTTTTTTAAAAAAAATGTTTGACATATTATCTATTTGGTATTTTATTTTTCAAATCTGTGTCATAGCACTGTATTTGGGGAAATGGCACATGCAGTTATTGAATAGGATCATTATCCCTTGCATCGAGACTAGCATTTTACAATGCTTGCCCATGCACAAAGAGCAAAGTATAAAAGTTTTCCTCTGTGGTTGTCATTGACAGAGAACAAAATGGTCTATATCATGTCAGACAGTTAGCCAGTACACAAATTTGGACTCAGTGGTGTTGTTACTCAGCAGGTATTTTGGGCACAGTTTGATATTTTGTATCTGAGTTACGATTGTGCTGCCTTTCAGTAGATTGTCATGTTGGGGAAGTGGCAGAAAGGGAAAAACACCGCAGCCAAGTGGAACTTTTCACAGTAGACAATGTCCAAGCACTGTTGCAGAAAAAAATGCCATGATTAATAATGTCAAGACATAAATTAATCTAAGGCAAAGTAGGCTGGGAGATTCCTTCTTAAACTAGGGTTGAGGGAGATGTTTCATCTGGAAGATGCATCCTGTAGACTTACGAGAACAAGAAAGTGACTTGCTCTTTCACTGGGTTTCTTCGTATTGACATTAAAATGCCTGATTCTGTTCACAACTTGTATTTGCCAGTTCCCTGACTCATATTGTTCTCCCGAATAAACTTTATTTCCATTTGGATCTCAGTATTCAATCTATGCTTTTAGAGGCACCTCACCACATAATCAGATATCCTTCACTGCCATTTGGTGGATTATTCCTTTTTTAATTAAATCATTTTTATTAAATGCAATTATACGTATCAGTATACAGAGCAAACAACGTATCTAGTTCACAAATTAAAAACAAATGAAGGAAGAGAACATACACAGTTATAGCTTTTCCTTTCTTATCCATACAGATCTAACAACTTAAGGATTTTTTTAAAAGATGCAGCCAATTGTTGCTAGTTTTTGTAATTTAAAATAACCTTAGAATTTTTGAATTTCTGGCGGTTTAACTATTGGTAGATTCAGCTTCAGACACCTTTAATGGCATAGTAGTATATATTAAATACATTTAAGAAGATACATTGAATTCAACTATTGGTAATTCTCACATCTTTTTTTTTTGCATCCCCCTAAGAGGAGTTTTTAATTGGTTTTTTTACATCACTACAAACTACAACTCAAAATAAGGGAAGGGAAACTACCTCTAAGGAGAAAGAAAAGAAATCCACTATTGACTAAAACCCCAAGAGTAGGAGATCAATACATCAGCTTATTTCAATATTATTCTAAAATGCTAGTAATACATTGAACCTAGTCGGTTATGCTAAGTTATCTATCTTTTAACCATCCATTTATCTGTTAAATGAAACCATCAGAGCATCCCAAAGTTACTTCTAAATTTTCAGGCACAATTCAGAGTCCTTCAGCCTTCACTTTCTCTTATCTTTTCTCATCCTCAATTTATATGGACTTTTGGGGGCTGCCACCCCCTTTTCAGAGAGAGAGTCCTCGTCAGAAGACACTGAGCCCAACTCGCCATCAAATTTGCTTTCTTCTTCTTCCTTCTTGTCCCCCGCTGGTTCCCCCAGCTGTGTTCTCAGGAATTCGCATGCTTAAGAACAGAGTCAATCTTTTCTTTTTTATCGTGGAGCTTGAAAATGACAACTTCTGGAATTAACCATCTGTAACTGATGCCATTTGTTTGTAAGAAAAGGATTAAATCTTTGTATTTCTTTCTCTTTGGTCTTATTTCAAATGGAATGTCTTTTAAAATCCTGATGTTGTTTTCCCCGATTTTCAAGGGTGTTCCCGTAGTTGCTTTCAAGATAGAATCTCTTACATGTCTCTTCGAGAATCTGACTACTATTTCCCCAGGCAGATTATTTTTCTTGATATATAAAGAATAGGACCTATAGACCACATCCATCTCGCTGTACAAATATTCTGCTGTCAAATCTGTCAATGGGGCTATTGGTTGTGAAATTTTATTTTATGTGTTTTATTAAATTATATCTATAATATAATTTAAATCACCTCCTATAAGGACCTCTCCTTTTTTAAATTCCATAAGATCTTAAAGTGTTTCTTTAAGAAATGGCAGCTGTTCAATATTGGGAGCATAAATTGATGCAATGGTGAGGGGTTCTCCATTTAGATTTCCTTGAATAAAAATATATCTCCCCCTGGAATCAATTTTTGATGATAGAAAAATAAAGGGAACATTTTTTGAAATCAATATAGCTGTGCCTATTGCTTTTGACGACCCTGTGGCCTGATATTGTTGTTCAAACCACGTGTTTTTAAGACCTTACCATTCACTCTCTTTAAATGTGTCTCTTGGATACATAAGATGTTGACTTTTTCTTTAGCCCAATAGTTTGAAGTCCTTCTAAGTTTAATTTTATTATTCAAACCTCTGGCATTCCACAAGGCTATTTTTAAATGCTGTGTCATTGCACCTCTAGGTTATAGTCTGGTATAATGCTTCTAGACAATTGCAGGAACAATCACTGAAAACTGTAACACCTAAGAAACCTATTTTAACACCAACAAACTTTCCTACTACCCTAACAATACAAAAAATTCGTATTTAAATATTTTCTAATGCCGCTCAACTTGTATCTCTATAGCCCTCTTTATAGAGAAAAAGAGAAGGAAAAAAGGAAAAGAAAAAAACAAAACATTAACAATCAAATAAAGCCAATATAGAAAGAAAAACTCAGAGGGCTAGGATCTAGAGGTCTGTACTTCAAAAGACAGACCTATAGGGAGTTCCAGTCTGTCTCCCTAGCTAGAAACCCTAACATATTCAAAAGGGGATTTCAAATTGAACTATGCAAAAAAAAAGTATTACTTTCTACCTCCTTCTTCCCTCCTAAGTTCAAATGTCTTAGCCTTTTTAGTTACATTTCTATCAAGATACGTATAACAGCCCTATATCGTTATATTTTTCTCTATGCACTCCATAATATGGATTAATGTAATAACTATATAAACCATATATCATTATATAAAATAGGTTTTCCAGAAGCATTTTCAATTATTACCAACTCTCTTTTAACATTTTAATATAAAGAACTTAATAAATTTTCTCAATATCTGTTTACTAAAATAAAAGATGTGTCCATAGACATATAACTATAATTTCTCTTTTCAATTTTACCATTTAACTGCTTAATAGCATTCAAAATAATAACACATTTCAAAAAGGTTCTCCAGTCTCTGTTTCCATATATCGTTCTCTGACATATTCATAGACTGGCAATGATTTAATTAAACTTCAAGAACCACTCTAAAAGAAATAATTCACTTTAACCTTCATAAATTCAAGCTTTCATGTTTACAGTTTACAATAAAAGTCAACTTAAAGTTTACTCTCCTGTAAGTTCTTGTTCTTCTTCAGCCGACATTTTCACCGACATAGCTTTCAAGAGTGCTCTCCCCGTGATGTTATCAGATGCTTGATATTGCAGGCCCTTTTTGTAAACCAATATGTCCGATGATGGACTCCACCAGAACCTGATTTTTGCAGTATTCAGTTTAGAAGTTATCAGTTTAAGGTTTCTCCTCTAGTGCTTCAGGTGATAAGTCTAGTAAAACTATAATTTTTTGATCATGAAAATGCAATGAGTCCTTTGATCGTGCTAGTCGTAATATTCTGTCTCTCGTGCTTTGATATACAAATTCAGGGGTGGCGAACAAGTTCGACAAAAAGAGCCAAAATTTTAAACTGTGAGAGTCAGAGCCACACCACGCAGTGACCTGCCAAAACAGACAAACACTCACACAAAAGCATATACTTTTAACAATAATATATCAAACACATAATAACATGCTCAGTCAGGTGTTTTTTGTTACCTTGTTGGAGTGATGGGTCCCTCCTCAGAAGCAGCATAAAAAAATCCAAACTTGGCAAAGAGCCTGTCCCGCTCCGAGGGTCGCGGGCGACGAGCAGCCGGCCTCGGAACTCCCCGACGCCCCGAGGAACTCCCCACACCCCGACCTACCGGCCGACGCCAGCGCCGAAGACCGGGAGAGGGAGGCAGCACCCCAACGCCGAACCTCCCCAGATACAGGGAGCGCGTGTCCGGTGGGCGTCTACCCGGCGGCGCGCGTCTCCTCTGTTAAAGGGGGGCGGGGCTGGGAGTGGAAGAGTGGTGTGGCCCGGGAGTGGGAGGGGGGAGGAAATAAAAGGCGGGCGTAAGAAGGGACCGGGGAGGAGCGACACGGAGCGACTGGCAGAGAGCGAGAGAAGAGAAAGAGAGACGGAGCGTGCCAGAGGTCGTGCGGGAGTGTCGGCAGAGGGGCGCTCGGGGTGACGTCAACCCCGCCCCCTGCCATTCTGAGGTCCTCTTCTACCCTGTCTTTTCCAAACCCTCGCCTCCAGAGCCACGCCGCTCCTCATGGGGCCCACTCACGTCGTGCCACAACGGCCACTGGGGGCGCCACCCCAAGACCAAGGAGGAACGCGACAGAGCCACAATATACAAAATGATGATAAGAGGCAAAGAGCCGCATTAATTTTGGCCGGGAGCCGCATGCGGCTCGAGAGCCGCGTGTTCGCCACCCCTGTACAAATTGGACAAGGATGTCCCTCGGTCTTCCATTTCGCGCCATTGCCAGGGGCCCCAGTCTGTGTGCTTTTACAATGGCCGGTTTGCGTCCTTCCTCTAAACTAAGTATTTCAGCTATCCATTCCGACATAAATGTTGGAAGATCATTATTTCCTTCCTCCCCTACATTAAACCCCCGAAATTTGAGGTTACACTGTCTCCATTTATTTTCTAGAATAACCAGTCTATTTAAAGTTGATTGTTCAGATGTTTGTAATGTACGTACCTCGTCTTGAAGTGTTAACGCCATTTCTGTGGCATTGTCAGCAGTTTTGGAAATTTCCTTTAGTTCTTGCACCATGTTTTTAATAGACAATTGCACTGGAAGGATCAGATCAGCCACTAATGATGACATAGATTTTAACAAGTCCTCTCTGAGTTCTCTCAGATCATTCCTTGTCAGAGGAGCTTTTTCTGGTGCGTCTGTGTCTTTCTCGTTGTTTTTTTCTGGCGCCATTTTGTCCGCGGTTGTTGAAGTTGGAGCTGTAGGCTCTGGAGTCTTTGGAGCCTTAAAAAAAGCTTTAACTGAGTTTTTTTCTTGCCAAATTGTTTCTGTCCGGGTCCCGGTCAGTTTTCTGGTGCTTCTTCTGGGCATTAATGATCCGAAAAAGCGACTTCGAGTCAATTTTAGGGAGAAGTCGGGAGCCTCAAGTTTATGCGTCCTCCATTAGCCGCTTGGCTCCGCCCTCCACAATGGGGCTATTGCATCACTCAGCAACTGCTTCAGATTCTCTCCTTTATTTTCCGGGACCCCTTGGAACCGTAGGACCAAATTTGCTTTCTCCATTTGCAGCTGCAAAAGTTGTGACTCTTCTGTAACTTGTTTCATTTCCAGCTTTTGCACCTTTTTCTTGACTTTTGTAGTATTGGCGGCCATTTCCTTCATCTTCTCTGCCATTTGCTCCATTGCATTTAGAGATTTAGTCAATTGTAGCTGCTGTGAAGCCAAGCGCTGACCAATTGTTGACAATTGTTGCTTGATATTAGTCATCTCCTCCAGCAGAGGGTGCAAGGAATCTGCCAACAGTTTAGAAAGCTCAGTGGTCTCTTCCGTTCGAGGACTGCCCACTAGTTTCACTTTCAACAGTTTGTCTTTATCTGGTTTCTTCCCCGCCATCATTTTGGATTGTTTACTTTTCTTAAAAGTTGCTAAAGTCTCTGATATTTGCCCATACGCTTATCTGCGCTCTGGTAAGTCTCTTAAAACAGATTTACCAGCGTATTTTCCCACTCCCCCCTCTTTATCTCCGTGTTTTCATTTATGCGTTTGGGAGGGGCCCCTCCCCCGCTCGCTTTCCATCACTCTCTAAGGGGGGCAGCTTTCTTTTTATTTCTTCATGCTCGCTTCAATCTGACTCACAGTTTGTTGTTGGCCAACCGGCCTCGCTCGGCATCGTTTTTTTCACCCGATCTCCGACGCTTGTCCCAGTCAGCAGCACTTGTACCATGCGGTCACTCAGCAGCAGGACCTTTGGGGCGGAGGAGCGCCTCAATTCTCCGGCATCGCGCCGTTGAAGAGGTAAGCCCTCAAAAGCCCCCTGGCTAGGAGCCTTTTACCAAGGCTCCGGGGGGGGTCATGACCCGTCGCACCCCCTTCTACACGCTGGTGTGCAGTTTGCATCCCCAGGACATCCGGGAGATGTAGCTACCTGCGTGTCGCCATAAACCGGAAGTTGGTAATTCTCACATCTTTAAGAACCATTCTAATTTGCCAGGCAGCATTGGTTGTTTCCAAAAACATACAAATACCACCCTAGGAGAGGTCTTAGTATATAGCAGTACACCTCTGGGATCAATAGCTATGATATTGACACAAATTATGAGATAAATCTCAGGTTTCAAATTAAGGATCAATCCCCATATCTCAAAAATTGTTTTGGGTACTATTTCCCAATACACTTGAGCGCTGGGCCATGACCTTGATGAGTCATTCGTAGGTATAGAACCTAAACCAGGAGGTCTTTTAGTTTAGGAGTGAGAGGCAGTGGAAATAGGATATGTTCCATAAGCTCAGCCTAGTTTATGTTTGGGGGCTTGAATTGGAAAGTGAGCCATATTCACACTCACAAAAGACTAGTGTCTTCCTGACCATGTGTGGCAACAGTACATATAGCCTACAGTGCTGGGGGGTGGGGTGGGCAGGAATGACTAAAAATACGGCATGACTCTGTGGAAGTCACTGGACAAAACTTAACACATCTTGTTTCTCATCATTTTCAGGTACAAGCCCTAACTATGGAAATGGAGGATACCCAGGGGACACTGAGATGCTCACAACCTTTAGTTGGGATGACAAGAATGTACGCAGGGTGTTCATCAGGAAGGTAATGCCATTAAAAAAGATGGCCATGGCAGCCCTCGCTCCTTGTTGAACTTAACAGGTGTGTCAGTTGTGCTACAGCCCTGGCTACTTCCTCGGGAGAAGGTGGAGAACTGACATTTGAGTATCTTGGTCAATCAAATATTTATTTATTTAATTTATTTATTACATTTATACCCTGCCCTCCCAGCCATGGCCGGCTCAGGGAGGCTCAGAACAGCATAAAAATAACAATAAATAGTATAATGATCATAAAACCATATAACTACAACATTAAAAGGTGCTAACAATAATAATCCAAACACCATTAAACAGATAACAGTTTAGCATTACATTTGGGAAACCTAATGAGCCGCCGCCACTACAGAGCCGTGGCCACTATAGAGTCCTGGCCCTTGGTTTTGACATCTAGCCTATGCCGCCCTTGTTTCAGAAAGATCGTGAGCAGAAGGACTGTTAGATCTATGGGCACATTTTTCAAAGTACGCCATCGTAAATAATTAATTGATCATCACCAGCACTTTATAAATCTGAATTTACAACTTGAACTGTTTTAATTGTATTTATGTGTTAACTTGTGTATTGTTTGATGTGAGCCGCTCTGAGCCTGCTTTGTGGGGAGGGTGGGGTATAAATTAAACCAATAAATAAATAAAATAATAAATCCAGTGGTATCATGCGTGGAGGGAGGGTTTCTGTTTGCAAGAATTCTTTGAGGGTGTGTTGCACTTGGACTCTTCTCCCCCCTCTCCACGTACAGTGGAGCTGGGCATCCGGTTTCATTCGTATCCTGCTTTGGCTCAGCACAATTCCATATCACCAGGTGATAAAAAGACTTTTGTCTGCATGCACACCACCTGGATGCAAAGTCATCACTTCAGCTGCCACTCAAGAGTTCTGTAGGATGATTTCATCAGACTCATAAGATCACAGTTGCTGAGGCTCCTCCTTCACCCCTAGAATCACATGAGAATACCTGTGTCAGTGGTCAGTGATTCTAAACATAATACATGGACTACCATTAAACAGGCCTATATACCCTGAAGCAGAGGTCCCCAACGTGATGCCAGTGGGCACCACAGACACCTTTTCTGGCACCCTCCAAGTGCTTTTAGAAAGTGGGAGGGGCCAGGTAGGGCTTTTGCCCAGCAGGACTTCTGATTGACTATTGTAGATTTGATTGGCTCTGCAGATTTTTTAAAATCTGTGCACTGTGTTACTGGAGTTAAGCTGTGGCAATTGTTTTGTGGCTGGCTCCGCCTCCTGTGGCAGCCATTTTGTTGCTTTGCCACCATGCCAGGTCAGAATTTCAAAGGTGCCCACAGGCTCAAAATGGTTGGGGACCAGGGTTGCCCAGTATAGCTTACCTCCGCAGCGGGGGACTGCCGGGTGGATCCCGGAGCGCACGTGCGCACCGCACGCATGTCACCAGGAAGTGACGTTATGACGCTGGGCACGCTGGGGACGGGGCCACGACCATTTGAGGGGAAACCATAGAGTTTCTCCTCGGATGGTCGTGGCCCTGCCCCAGCATGCCCGGCGTCATAACGTCACTTCCTGGTAACGCGCACGCCAGGGTGGGGTTCCCCCCGGGGCCCGATTCCACGGCAGCAGAAATCGGGCCTCCAAAGCAGGGGTTTACCCGCCACCCGCCTCCACTTGGCAGCCCTATTGGGGACGCCTGCTCTGGCGTCACCAAGGAACTGAAGTCAGAAAATTTCAGGATGAAACAATGCCTTAGGCAGCTTTTAATTGGCTTTCAAAGCTTGTATATTGCATAGTGTGTTGTCTTTTGCTTTTATTTTGCAATAATTTTAAAAGAAACCTAGGTCAAGCTGGGGCCAGTCAGACAGGAAAGCTTGATTTCTAATGGATTTCATGCCATGTCTGCAGATCTAGCTCACCACCTCCCAAAATATGGTGTCCCTATTAGCATTTTTTTAAATGAGCAAAGATGTGTTTTTAACAGGCAAACTATTTTCTTCTCTAAAATTCTAACAGCCAGTTGGGGGGCTTGGCTTTGAATAGTGAAAACAAGTGGACATTGAAGGGCTAAACTCCCTCTCCTTTCCTTGCACCGCCCCAAGGCAAATTGCAGGCTGTACAAGCCTGCAGTTTTTATTTTATGGACAGATGCGTGATCTTCATCTCGTCTGTTTGAACTCTGAGTCTACTGCTTGATTTTCTCCCATATAAAGAAAAGCAGATATTCTTGTAGGGAAGAAAAAGTACTCCACTTGGGAATCCTGCTGTGCTGGACAGCAAAACGTAACTTTTGCCCCTGTGTGTCCAGTCACCACCATTGAGGGGTAGGAAGGTTCAAAGGCATTCACCCCAAGGGATCCATGCAAATACGAGCCTCTGTACACTGCATCAGAATGAAAGGCATTTGTCTACTAAAATAACTAAAACCCCAAACATGTTGTAAGTAGGGAGCAGTCAAAAGTTGCGCCCCATAAAAAGGATCATGATCACATTCTTGTTTTGACCATCTGCCAGGCTAATATGCACCCTGATTTTTTTTGTTTTTAGGTTTACACCATCCTTATGGTTCAGCTGTTTGTTACAGTTGGCATCGTGGCCCTCTTCACCTTCTGGTAAGAACAAACTTTTCTTCCAAACGCCACTGCTGTCCCCACAGTCTTTATACCTTTGATTTGAAAATTGGTATTTACATGTACGTATGTATTACATGTATGGCTGCGAGAGTTGGACTATAAGGAAAGCCGAGCGCCGAAGAATAGATTATTTTGAACTGTGGTGCTGGAGAAGACTCTTGAGAGTCCCTTGGACTGCAAGAAGATCAAATCAGTCAAACCTAAAAGAAATCAACCCTGACTGTTCCCTGGAAGGCCAGATAATGAAACTGAAGCTCAAATACTTTGCCACGAAATGAGAAGGGAGCACTCACTGGAGAAGACCCTGATGCTGGGAAAGACTGAAGGTCAAAGAAGACGGGGACGGCAAAGGTTGAGATGGTTAGACAGTGTCATAGATCCAACGAACATGAAATTGAGCAAACTTCAGAGGACGGCGGGAAACAGGAGGGCCTGGCGTGATCTGGTCCATTGGGGCGCGAAGAGTCGGACTCGACTGTGCGACTGAACAACAACAACAAATTTACATGTTGTGTAACATTTAGCTTGTGAACTATCTGGAAAAGTCTGTTTAACTCATTGAACGTACAATTCAAGTTAAATGAAGGGTTAAAACAGAAGGCTGGCAAACCGTGCCCAGAAAAGACTGAAGTCATGCAAAACTTTTTTTTAAAAAATAATAATAATTCTTCCCCTCAGAATTCTTTGGATATTTTGACTAAGGAAGCACATCCACATTTGTCTTGAATTTTGTCCCAAGGTAAAATCTGGTGGCTGCAGTGTTCAGAATTAAAAATGGCCGCTTCCTTAAGTGTATGTAAATGGGTGCTGCCTGAAGTATACAACTCACTGGGAGGAAAGAAGGATGCTGGTCTTGGCCATCTTTGTGAAAGCATTCTTAGAGGTCCATAAAAGGCCAGTGCTGAAGTATTTGTGGGTTTTATATGTTACATCATTGCAATTTGGCCTTATCTGTCTTTTCTGTAGAATATGTATATACATAAGTGCTATTTAAGTCGCAGCAAGGGGTTTTGATGGTAAGTGAGAAGTGGAGGTGGTTTGCCACCCCCTTCCTCTGCAGAGCCTTCTTTGGTGATCTCCCATCCAAGTACTGACCCTGCTTAG
>NW_015170915.1:581574-592134 GCF_001447785.1 Gekko japonicus | reverse complement strand
GACTCTATAATGACATTGATGCTATCTGGGAATAAAGATCTTGCAGTTACAAAGCACAGGCAAATATCCAGGAACTTTTCATGTGTCAGGGAGAGACTGAGGTTGAGTGGTGGAACATCTGGTTTGCACGCAGAGAGTCTCAGGTTCAGTTCCCAGCATCTCCAGTTAAACAGGGTCAGGTAGTAAGTAGTATGAAAGACCCATGCGGCTGTGGTCAGGCAGCTGTGGTCAGGCAGGTTGCTGGTGGGAGATCTCTCACTCTAGCAGGAAACCTGGCAACCATACATGGACCTCTGTGGTTCTTCAGAAGCCTACCATGGCTGTCTCAATTAGCAGAGCAGTAGTGGCTGAACAGCTCTGCTGGAAGACAGCTTTCCACCATTACCTGTCATCCTTCCCTCCAATACGCAGCCAAATGGGACTCTGAGGTGTATTCTAAGGTCTGCTGCAATTGATGTAGGCTGCTGGTAAGAACCAACAGGCATGGCTCACTGTCAGCATCTTTCAGGAACTGAGCATAGATTTTTATTGTAGGACCCAGTGCCCTTTGCAATGCTCTGGGGTTCATTGGCAGACAAATCAATGTGTAAAGGTTTCTATGAAGGTAGAAATATATTGGAAATAGAGATGTGCAAATATGGGCATTTCTATTTCTTTTGGTTTCACATAATTATGGGTTTTGATCAGCCAATTTTTTTTCTTGTCACTGATTCCTTTCCCCCCTCTTTTTCATGGCATTTTTTTTTTTACATTTTCTGTGCCATTTAGGCTATGCAGTTGACTCACGAATAATGTAGGAAAATGTTATGGGGAAAATCCAGTTCATGGAAACAGAAAATAGTGGAACAGCAGAGGTTCATGGGTCTGTTCCTTTTAAGGGACATCAGCCTAAGCAGCAAGCTTTGTGAAACTCATCTCTGTTTGAAGATGGCTGAACTATGGACACGTTCCTTGGTGCAGCTACTGGTGGTTCCATTCCAGTTTTTCCTTATCCTCACATATCTTCTCTCTCTTTCTTTTTCCTACAGTGAACCAGTCAAAGGATATATCCAGTCAAACCCAGCCTGGTACTGGGCTTCTTAGTAAGTATTAGCTCAGCAAAGGTTTTTATAGGCATGCTTATGTCATACATGGTTGGGGCAGCCAAACATCTGCACAAAATGTGCATCCTCATCCTATGCATCTTTTCTTTGAAGTAAGCCAATTGAAATCAATGGGACATACTCCAAAAAGGTATGCAAAGGATTGCCAAAGTTAAGCAAATTTTTTACATGAGAGGAATACAATCACTTGGAGTTGATTGTCTTTTCTTATAAATGCATGAAATTCATTAGCATTTGTACCAGGCTCTAATCCTGCACAGAGTAGGGCTTGTTATCATGCTGGGCATGATTAGATTGCTGGCCTTGTACATTTTCACACCTGATGCACAGAGTAAAAGTGATGCCCACCTACTCTGGGCTGGAGTTTTAGAGTCGTGCCAGCTTGGAGGGGGGCAGAAGTATTATTCATGGAGGAACATATTTCCCAAAATTGCAGATGTTGACCATTTTTACTGCCCACTGATTGTGCTGTTGCTTTGGCATAATGGGGTGGTGGAGGTGGTTGGAAGAGTCTTCACTCTGGGAATAATCACATGAGCAATTTCAGAGAAATAGGGAAGCACAGAGTGAGCATGACAGAATCATAGCTCCACATAGCCAATCAGGTTTCACTGTGTGCTGTTGGAACAAAGCCAGCAGAGGTTGCGGTCACACACACTAAATGATCCACTTTCAATCCACTTTCAGTGTACTTTCCAACTGGATTTTTGCTGTGTGAACTGGCAAAATCCAATTCGAAAGTGCATTGAAAGTGGATTATTTAGTGTGTGTGACCACAGCCAGTATGTAAGGGCACTGATGGTGGATGGGCCTCACTTTGAAAAGCTGCCAAAGGAGTTGACTTGCTGTTCACTACTGATGTCAGTTTTTCCAATCATTCCTCCACAATGGCCAGTTCTTTGTAAACCACTTTTTAAAGTTGCATACAGTAATGGACAATTCAGTTTTCTGAGCATTTCAGGTTTCATTTGAAAACAGTGCATTTCTAGCCCTTTTGGCAGCAAATATATGCTTGAAAGTATGTAGATAATGCCTGTTGCAATCTCAGGAGATACAGAGGTAGTTGTGAATTTCCTGCATTGGTCAGGGGGTTAGACTAGATGACCACTGGAGTCCCTTTCATCTCTATGTTTCTACATTAGCCCCTGGCCTATGACCCTCAGAAGCAGAGTTACACTAAACAGAGTAGCAGAGGTAAAATACATTATGCAAAATAAGAAAGATTATGCATTTTTTCCTCAATGTATATTGTTTAAACAAGTGTCAGAATTTAGGCTCTCTCAGCATAGCACCAAAGAGATGGTCAAGACGGCTTTAAAAAAACGATGGTGTTATGCTTCCAAATACAGTTCTGGATCTTATCATGTTTAAGTATATGTCACATGGAAGGAATGAAATTGTTTGCTGTACCAACAGGGGTGGGAAAAATGATTTGCAAGTGACATTTCTGTCTTATGTATACTGTGACCGTGGCTGATGCTTGGCTGATATGTTTTGCTGCCTCTCTGAGGGTCATCATTTGCACGGGTGAAAAGGTACAAGGTCCGCAATCTAATCATGCCCAGCATGCCTGGGAAGTGGCCTAGCATTGCTACTGTTATTTCTTGCTCTCCTACTTTGACAGTAGGGCGATTCTGCATCATTTGCTCCACATTTTCTCAACTGGGAGGGAAAAGTGCTCTAGCATTTGCTGCACATTTTCTCAACTGTGAGGGAAATGTGCAGCTCAAAACCACATGCAAATACCTTGGGACAGCATCGTACTGATGGCAAAGTCACCCCTGAATGGCCATAAATCTATGCAGAAGGTACCATAAAATCCAATTAACAAAAAAAGCCAAAGCAGCATGCAGTGTGGAGGCTACCATAAAATCCAATGATCAAAGAAAGCCAAAGCGGCATGCAGTATGGAGGCTACCATAAAATCCAATGATCAAAGAAAGCCAAAGCAGCATGTAATGCAGAGAGGAATTTCTGTTCCAACATAGGTTTCATAAAACAGTGGAGGGAAAAACCAGTGCAGAATCAGCCGATAGTCTCACATGAAGGAAATCGACCCCTTATCACAAAGTCAGAAAAAGTTTATCTTTTTAACGTGTGTATTTTGGGATACATAGCAGTAAGAGCAAGAAGAAAGGGTGGCAAGCTGTGAGTGGCCATGGTTGTCTGAGCCACCTCTGAGATGCATAACCAGCCATCGACCCCAAATAATCTGAGAAATTCCAAAGTTTCTTGTGCCTGTCCCATGCTATTAAAGCATCTGCTGATGAGGAATTTCCTGTGATGTCTGTAAGGTTATTTTTGACATTGGGGGAATCATTGAGCACGCCAAAGGTGAGCAATGCTGTGTGTGTGGCAGCAGCATTCAGAACCAGCCGCTTACTTTTGTTTTCACACAAGAAGAAGGAAAACGTTGGTGGACTGAATGGTGAGCGCATGGCCAGTGACCTTTGTACATTGTCTCTGTTCTACAAACAGATGGCACGTAGTTCCCACTCAGTGGACCAAAATGTAGCTAGTTCTCCGCTTTGTGACATCTAGGACTGGTTCAGATATGCATGCTTATCAGCATAGTGTGGTGCAGTGGTTAGAGCATAGGATCTAGGAGACCTGGGTTCAAATGTGACATAAAACTCACTCGGTAACCTTGGCTTAGTTATACTCTCTTAGCCTCACATACCTCTCAGGGTTTTGGTGAGGACAGCATAGAAAAGGGAGTGCCGTGAGTGCTGCCAGACACTCCTTAGAGGAAGGAGAGGATTAAAATGTGCTAGATAGACAGACTGCACCATCAAGTAACAATGTGCACGTGTGAATGAGCTGTCAGACTAATCACACAAGTAAAACTTACATGCCACCCAATGGCAATTCAAATGTGATGCCTTTCAGTTGAGTCAGCTACATTTTTGGCATCAGGATTTGAGGCGCCCTTGGCCAGGACATCATCAACAGGTACTTTTTACCTAGAAAAGGTAGGCCATATATGGAGAATTCGTTTGCACAGTCCCGATTAGTTGTGTTGAAGAGGGTAAACATGGTTTGTGATGTGATTCAGAGTACAAACGTGCATGGCTTCCAATTCCTGGATTTATTACAAACCAAACATTTCCCTTGAAAGCTCTTCTATGGCAGAACATAAAGTGAGATTTCCCATACATTCAGGATATGCGTTCAGTTGGTCTGTTCAAGTTCTAGACTCCAATCAAAGCTAAGCGAACATCACCAAAGGGTGAATGTTGTCTTCAGGCAACTGTGGAAACTCCAAAATCTAGAGAAAGAGAAGCAGAGTCTTGAAAGCCCAGAACAACCTGGGGCCATATTTAAAGGACAACTTCCTCTCAGCCCTTTTCACATCTACTTTGCTGCGGTGCTAGTCAAAGGATGATCAGCCGTGGCAGTCTTTGGAGATGGCTGGAGCAGAAATGGCTCAAGAGCTTTAAAGATACAGCTATATGGTTCCTCGTGGAAGAATGGGCCCTCCTTGATCCCAGGCAAAGACCCCTCTGCCTCCCTGGTCCACCCAATTCCCAAACGTAATCTGATTTCCCTGTTGGAAGGATGCGAAGAACTGTGGATGAGAGAGCCTGAGGACTTGAAAGAAAGGAAAGCCCTAGCCTATGTTAGCTCAGGTGAAGAATTAGCATAAATGGGTGTGCCACAGTTCATTCTTCACACCAGCTGCTTCTTACTACTCCTTTCCACAGTGAGGTTCGGTCAGCAGCATCCCATTAGAGGGCTTTCTCGGTTGTTGTACAGTGATCCTGCAACTGGCTGCCAGTTGAACTAGGGTTGCCAGGTCCCCCCTGGCCACCAGCGGGGGATTGGGGGGGAGTAGGGTTGCCAGCTTCAGGTTGGAAAACTCCTGGAGATTTGGGAATGGAGCCTGGAGAAGTCACGGACCTCAGTGGGGTACAGTGTCATGGAGTCCATCTTCCAAAGCATCCATTTTCTCCAGAGGAACTAATCTCTGTAGTCTGGAGATGAGCTGTAATTCCTGGGGATTCCCAGGCCCCACCTGGAGGCTGGCATCCCTAAGTGGAGGTTCCCACCTTACCCACATTTTAAGAGAACCTAGAAAACAACTTTATTATGGAGGGCTTTTTGCTAATTTTTATTGCTGTATCTGTAGCCTATAAATATGGCTTTTGGCTGTTGTTTATCACTGTCATTTTGACTTGTTTTATGATTTTATTGTTATGAATGCTTTATGCATTCCTTTGTAAACTGTCTTGGGATCACTTTGTGGGGGGAAGGAAAGCCTATATAAATTTGAAATAAATGATTAAAAAGACAATGCTCCCAGAGATTTTCTGGCTGTGTACTCTACAAACTCTGCATCCAAAGTAGCCTGTAGCTTTGCAGTGGTTTATTTTCTCGGTTATAGCCTTAGTGTTTTACCATGAGCTTTTTACCAAACGGTGACAAGACAAAACTATTCCTTCCACAACCCTCACTGGTGCTGTCTGAGCTGGAGCTGGTGTTCAGGGTATGGACAAAACTAGACTGAAAGAGAAATCACATTCCATACATTCTCTTCATTTTCACGAGAAGTTAATTTGGAACTCTTGTGGGAGGAAAAGTCCCACCACATATTTTCCTAGCATTCTTCTGTGGTTCTGATAAATCACTGGATCAATTCTGAATGAAGCTGTGTCTGACTGTTCTTGATTTTGGCAGGCACAGCTTGGTTTGTGGTGCTAAACCTGATGAGAAAAGCTAGCTATTGGTAACATCCACCTCCTCTCCACTCTTCTATACCCAATGAAGTTTCAGTCTTCAGGGGGTTTTGCTAGTTGCAAAAGAACAAAAACCCTAGAGACAAATCTTCACTCAAGAAGGCCTCAAAGACGGTAATCTTGAGGTGAAATTAGATTGTAGGTGACTTTTTCAAGCTTGCAACTCCCAGTCTGAAAACATACAGCACTCTTGTTGCAAATGTAACTGGGTCCTGCTATTTCAGGAACAAGCTGCTTTCCCATTAGGCAGAAGGTTAGGTGACAGCCAAGTGAGCCAGTTTAGGGTTACATATTATATAATCTTTTACATTGTGGATCAAATTTAGGGTTAAATTTACAAGTTTAGGGTTAAAGCCAAGTGAGCAAAGTTAAGGCTAAAGACTATATAATCGTTTACATTACGGAAATATACTTGTGGAATTTTTAAAAGATTACATTCTGCCAGTTTTATTTATTTAGATATTTATACTTTGCTTTTTTCTCAATGTGACTCGAAGCAGTTTACACCATCATTTTCCCTCCATTAACAACCCTGTGAGGTAGGTTAGGCCAAGAGAGAGGTGCTGGCATCAGGTCACCCAGCAAGTTTCCTTGGCAGAGTGGTAGGGTTGCCAGCCCCCCAGCTGGCTGTGTGGGAGAAAAATAAAATTTAAAAAATGGATGATGCCAACAGTGAGATGACACACCTGGGAAGACCTGGAGATAGAGTTGGCAGCCCCTCCGCTGGGGCAGGGGATTCCCTGCCCCTCAGCAGGTACTCCCCACCACCACTCCGCTGGCTGGCAGGAGGGAACATGGCATCAAAATGGAGAGGGCATCAGCAGCGTCCTGATGTGCTGATGTCACTCCCTGTGCACCTGGAAGTAATGACACTGTGTCACTGGGGGATGCTCAGGTATTTGGGCAAAACCCTTTGTTTAAACCATAAAGCTGGCGATGCACTGACATTGCTTCTGGTTTGCATAGCGGGCCCCCACTACCTGGAAAGCCCGGGGGGGTGGCAACTCTACCAGGAAGTTATGTCAGGCCTCTCTAGGAACTGGTGAAACTCTATGGCGTTCTTAGTGATTCCTAAAGAGACCTGACTGACATCACTTCCAGTGTTTCCACAGAAGTCCTGCCAGTCCTCTCTAGGAATCTCAGAAAATTCTATGGTTTTACCCTGGAAGTGCTAGCAGCTCTGATTTTCTTCCAATAGAGGGCATGATGTCAATTCTGCGTTTCCCAGAAATCATGTCATAGTCATACTGTGTACTGTTACCCCACCACCACAAGTCCTTGCCCTCTTAAGTCTCTTGCTGGTTGCCTGGCTGGGCCTGGAAACTACATAGTGGGGATTTTAACCTGACTCTCCCAGATTGTAATCTGATACTTTAACCACGACACCACTTTGACTCTCCAGAACATATTTTATACTGAAACAGATGTTTGGTGTTACTAATGATTCTCCACTCTGTGAAAGTGGTTGGTATTGTGAACGATTTCCTCTCAGTTTTTATATTTTTCCATTAAAATCCTGTGGGAGGAGGGGCTATGGTTTCCACTTTCTTTTACAGCTCTTGCCCTCCAAGATGTAGTCTGTGTTTTAAAACTGATCCTGAGAGATTTGACTAGATGTGCCTTGTAAGCAACACACAAATCAACATCTGTATTGTGTTTTGTATGTTATGGTGATTTCTTAACATTGATTCCTTGTGAGAATCGTGGGCTGTAAATGAAATAAGAACAGTAATTCAGAGTGTCCACCAATGGTGCTTTAACGGTGCTTTGGGGCTTGCCATTCTTCCATGCACTGACTAGGGAGGTTGGATCTCCTGCTATAGTAGGAAAACTCCCAGCCTGGACCGCTATTCCCCACTTTTGTTTGACAGGGCGGCAAGTGGGAAATGGTGCAGCGATTCAGCTTCTTGCCAACATGAGGTGTAATTTTTGTCACAAAGCTGGAAGTGACATCCTCAGGTCAGCACAGTGCTATAGGAATCCTTGAGTGTTGCCTAATGCAATGACGTCACTTCTGGTTTTCCAGTGGAAGTGATGTCACCCATTGGCGTATTGCTTTCCCCCACACCCCAGATTCTCCTGCCAGGGTGCCAACTTGGGCTTGGAAGTAAAGAAAGACCAACACCAGTGAGTTCTGTGAGATATCTCATAGCGGTTCATAGTTCAGCTGTAAGGTTTCTGTAGACATATTCTAGGTGCTAACCAGAGCTCAACTTACCATTATGCCTAGCAGTGAGGAGAAAGGACTTCAGCAAATAACAAGGACCCATTACTGTTGTGTCATCTGTCACTTGATCCAAAGAGAGGCTATGGATTATGTCCTGCCTCCGAATTGTCATTCACTGGAAGAGACAAATAACACCAGCCCTCGGCTTTATAAATTGCTAGCCAAATGTCTGTCATGATGATAGGTGTGGGCAGGGCTTTTTTTGTAGAAAAAGCCCAGCAGGAACTAATTAGCATAATTGGCCACACCCAACAGCAGAAACTCATTAGCATATTAGGACACACCCCTGACAGCACAGGTCATTAGCACATTAGGCCGCACCCCCATGTTACCAGAAGTGTGGTCATCCAGCCACACCCACCTTTTGCTTCTTATTCTGTTTACCTTGTTTGTTGTCAAAACCCAGGGCTTTTTTTGTAGCAGGAACTCCTTTGCATGTTAGGCCACACACCCCTAATGTAGCCAATCCTAATGAGTTTCTGTTGTTGGGCGTGGCCTATTATGCTAATGAGTTCCTGCTGGGCGTGGCCAACTCAGGAGCCAGCCGGAACTCCGTTCCTGTGCGTTCCTGCCCCAAAATAGCCCTGGGTGTGGGGAAATGCCCATCATTATCTGTGGGTGGGAAGGACTCATACTGCAAAGACCTCTGGACTAAAGAAGCACATTATACCGCACCATCTTCTGGAACACTCCCTATGACATCCAGTACCTGCTTCCACAGTGTAAGGGAAGAATATAGATTGAACCATCACTATAGAATGCTGTACAACAGTGCTCTAGTTTTTCCTCAAAGGAGTAATTGCTTTCCACACACACACACACACACACACACACACACACACACACACACACATAAATGGGTGCAAAAGGGTTACATTTAGGGACCTCACTGAGGTGGGGAGCAGTGTTCCCTGTAAGCTGAGTTAGTGTTTTTTAGCCTCCGTCTCACACCTTTTTGTCTTAGCTCAGGAAGGATAGCTCCATAGCAAACTACTTTATGCAGTAGCAGTAGCCAAATCACTTGCTCACAACTTTAACACCAGTAGCTCACAAAGTAAAATTTCTGCTCACAAGACTCCACAGCTTAGAGGGAGCACTGTTGAGGAGCACATCTACTTCCTGCCTTTGGTTATTCCTCTTGGTGAGAATCAAGGCTGCTCCTTCACATACATAACTCTATCCCAAGTTCCATGCTTTGGATACTCTGGATTATGATGGAAAGCTGAGCACTGGCTTTTTAGTAGATAGAGAAGACAAACAGACAGACAGACAGTGTTCTCTATTTAATTTTTTGTAGTACATTTTCTAAGGGCTGGATTCATTCCAATGTTGGAAGGAAGGAAGAAAAGATAGGTGGAAGTCATAGCCACGAAGGAGACTGGTTTTCCCTGCATTTCATTTCTTCTTCTTCTTCTTCTTCTTTGTTTCCTTGCAGTGCTGTTTTCTTTATCACTTATTTGATTCGGTAGAAGCTAGTTCTATCATAGAGCTTTTACCCACAAACCAGAGCATTGTCCCCAATGAGTGACATAGGCTCACTGTGTTTGTTTCTGGCTTATTCCCTCCCCACTCCCAGTAAATTCAGCCCCATCCCTCACCAGCTGGTCCGATGCACTTAGCAACCCTATTGGTCTCTTAGGAACTCCTGGACTCAAATCTAGCTGTTTTACTGCCAGACAACATGGCTGCCCCTCTGAAACTCCCTATGGCTTTTTATCCTTTGTTGGAAGAAGCAATCTGCACTACCTTGAAAAGCTTTGGACACCCTTCTATATACAAACCTACTTTGTTCTTCATTTTGTGTGTGCTTTCGGTGTGAATAATTCAAAGAAAACCCAAAACACCATGACTTCTTTTTGGCATCCTATTTGTTTTGAACTCCTGGCTTCCCCAAGTGGCAGAACATTCAAAGGGCTGCCTTTTACGTGGTCAGTTCTCTTGGTAGGAGAGATTACCGGGTAGTTATGGTGTTGCTGTCTTATCTATTTACAAAATACACAAATGGAGCATGGGGAATAGGGAAGGAACCTGGGCACAAACCCAGACAGACAGTTCTAATGTTTCAAGCAGCATCAGTTCTCGCAAAGCAAATAGTACGTCCTTGGATTCCCACCCCCTGGTATTAGTCTTTGCTAGCTAGCTGCCAAACTCAGATTCTCTCTTCTGGTTCTTTGCTTCACTGTGTTCAAAATGGCCAGATTACGTGTCTTGAAACACCACCTAAACAAATGAGTATTCAGTAACTACGTGAACACATGAAGCTGCCTTATACTGAATCAGACCCTTGGATCAGTCACTCTTGTCTACTCAGACAGGCAGCGGCTCTCCAGGGTGTCAGGCTGAGGTATTTCACATCACCTACTGCCAGATCTTTTAACCTGAGATGCTAGGGATTGAACGTGTGGCCTTCTGCATGCCAAGCAGATGCTCTACCACTGAGCCGCAGCCCCTCCCAGCCACCAGAGGTCAAAAGACATAAATTTTCATTCAAGTG
>NW_015170915.1:579441-579651 GCF_001447785.1 Gekko japonicus | reverse complement strand
TTCAGCAGTAATTTACAATTGGATTTTCCTGCAAAGACAATACAATCTAGTAGCGAGTGATTGCTATAGGGAAATAACAGGGCAATATCCAATGGGCATGTGGATTCAACCCTAGCTGCAGCTTCTTTTAGCTTCCACCAAGCAGCTATGCAATGTTTACCTGCAACAATGCCATTAATTTTCATCTTTTGGATATATAACTCAATCCAT
>NW_015170915.1:579182-579286 GCF_001447785.1 Gekko japonicus | reverse complement strand
AGGACCCAGACGGCCACTTTAGTCCTTTGCAGCAAAATCAAAGAGAGTTGCAGCGCCTGAAAGACTAACAGATTGTTCTCCATATTTGAGATCTTAAATCTCTG
>NW_015170915.1:548220-579076 GCF_001447785.1 Gekko japonicus | reverse complement strand
AAGAACTTCATACTTGAATCTTGACGCCTGGAAGATCAGAGAGCAGAATGACTGTTGACCGCTGTTGCACGTATTTGTACGCCATCTTAAACAATGGAGGAATATCACCAGCACCTTATGATTTTTAATGTATAATTGAACTGTTTTTAGTAGATTTTATGTGGATTTTATTGTTATTTATGCATTGTTACTTGTGAGCCGCCCTGAGCCTGCCTTGCGGGGAGGGCGGGATGCAAATCTAATAAATAAATAAATATAAAATAAATACTTTATAATAAATTTCCTTGTGGTGGTGGAGGAAAGCACCCTGAAGGCACAGCTGATTTCGGGCAAGCCCTGTAGGGTTTTCAAGGCAAGAGGCATTCAGAGGTGGTTCTGCCATTGCCTGCCTCTGTGTAGCAACCCTGGACTTCCTTGGTGGCCACCCATCCAAAGACTCACCAGGGCTGACCCTGCTTAGCCTCTGAGATCTGATTTATTTAATTTATTTATTAAGTTAAATTTCTGGACCATCCTCCAGGGTTCAAGGCAGTGTACAACAACAAAAACACAATAATAAATACATTCATAGTTAAAACAATAAAAATAGAACAGCTGATGAGAACGGACTAGCCTACGCCAACCAGGTCAGGGCAGTGTTAATGGGGAAATGCCCCAATGTTAATGGGGAAAGTCTTGTACAGGACAGCTAAAGCAGAGGCCTGGGTAGGTGGAGGGTTAAACCCCCCAGACCTAATGACTTACGTTCAAACCAGAAAAGCTATTTATCGTAAAAAAAAATCAGAAGTGTATGTGGTTTAGAAACTGTCTAAAAATGAACAAAATGTTTAAAAAGACAAATGAACTCTATTGACTATTCCATGAAGGTTTATACCGCAGTAGTTCTGCTAACCTCTTTAAGATGCTGCAGTGCTTTTTTAAAAAAAACCTCTAGATGAAAGCTCTCTTGATGTTTGGGTTTTTGATATCTCTAGGTGGTGTTTTTCCACTCAAGTTAAACTTGCCAGCTTCCCCCCCGCCCGTCATTCTCTGTAGCTGTCCCTTTATTTGCTGCCTGATTGGCAGTAGTCAGAAGGGGATAACATTTATCCTTCATGCCACAAAAATCTTCACTAATTCCCTAGCCCCAAGGGTTGGTACCAGGTTATGCTTGGAGGGTCCAGTTGCTAACTACTTGGAGGGGGGGAAACCCTATCCTCTGAAAAGAGGCTTCTTTACCAGGTGATGCTATTTACCTCCATGCCATGAAAAGCTTCACCTGCTTTAGGTTAAGTCTCTGTTGAAGGGACAGGGCATTTTTACCCAGGCCTGTTGGTAACCCTATCAGAGGGCTTATGATACAGGCACCTTCCAGATCTGGGTCTGTTCAACGGCTGCTTGGGAGAGCTCCCGCAAACCCCATCTATGCCACCTTCAGTACCACAAGGGAAGAAATGCAGGATGTAAATCCAGTTAATTAAGTCTGAAGCACAGCTACAGAGCCTGGCTGATAAGAGAGCCTAGCTCCCAGTATGCATTGAATCCATGAGAGCATTTATGACCCAACAGGGTACCACGTGAATGGTAGTTACCCAGCAGAACGCACCCTACTGTTGTCCCAGTGCTTCAAGTGCCCAGCTGTCCTTTAATTACCTTATTATGTAACCCTGTTGTGCAGTTTTCCTTGCAGTGATTATGCTCTGTGGGTCACAATTGCTTACTCCGCTGCCTTTTGCTTAATTCACAGGAGGCACTACCCATGGAACCTGATTCTCCTGAGCATCTTTGTAAGTAAAACACCTGGCACCATCCTCATGCTGAACACGGGGAATCTTACAGGAGCCGTAGATTAAAAGGCAGCCATTTAGAGGGCTTCCCCAGGTCTTTCCTGAGTATTGAGACAATAACGTTTGTGGTTAACCCAAATGCACTACCAAGGGAATTGGCTCTGTAAAGCGGGAATGCATCAACGCACCAATTAGGTGGGGTTGCTGCCATATGTCTTGAGCTGCTCCTGCACCTTCAGCAACAACCCGGCACGAAGGAATCAGCAGGCAAAACATTTCATGCCTCGGAGACCAGCATTGCCTTTTGCTAGGTGCTGCTGAACTCATCACTGTCGAAGGCGCAAGTGCAAGGGTCAGTTAAGAAGCTTTCAACCCAGTCATTAGATGCGAAGGAGGACCAAGTGTGTAGAAGAGGGAATGTCTTGGCAGGAAGAGTTCATTGCGCAAGGGGGAGAAAATCTGTCCCTGCTGAGATTGTTGTGTGTGTGTGGCCATCAAGTTGCAGCCGACTTAAGGTGACCCTGTTGGGCTCTCAAGGCAAGAGATTAACAAAGGTGGTTTGCTATTGTTTGACTCTGTGTCAACAACCCTGGGTTTCCATGGTGGTCTCCCATCCAGGCACTAACCAGAGCTGACCCTACTTAGCTTCCGAGATCAGGCTAGCCTGGGTTATCCAGGTCATGGTGAAAGGAACTTGCACCCCGTCCTGTTTTGTATCCATCTATTCTATGATGCCACAGAAGAAGGGAATACATTCTTAGTGGAAGGAAGGAAGGAAGGAAGGAAGGAAGGAAGGAAGGAAGGAAGGAAGGAAGGAAGGAAGGAATCACAGGATCGAAAGTGCATGTTTCCTGCACTGTGCAAGTTTGTGCTGATCCCCTTCTCGTGCTGTTCCTTTTAAAGGTACACCGCAACTGTCCTGAGCCACAAGTGGCAGACCTATCACAACGTACAACAGCCTATTGCAGGTGGTCAAACTACATGCAAGAGCCCCAGGGAAAAAGCAGTAATGGTCACTGGAGGCTGCTGAAACAACTCCCCCCCCCCCCCCGAAAAAAACCCCTTGCATACATGCAGCAGACACAGCAGCATTTCTGGAAGGAATGGGGGCACCTGTGATTTGCAACTGCCCAAACCAACATAGATATGAGGTTTTGCAAAGACTAGGGAAAGGATGTGGCATCAGCAGCATATCCTACCAACTGTGCTGTGATAGACTGGGGCTTCTCTTTGTCTTATGGATTCCCTGAGTGTCCTGTCAAGCAACCCAAGTTTGCTCCCACTACGATTGTTCTATGACTTCCTCTGCATTAATTTGTGGAGTAGACCCATACCTCACACACATGAAGCTACCTCCTTCTAAGGCAGACCATTGGTTTATCGAGGTCGGCATTATTTACTCTGAATGGCAGTGGCTCTCCAGGGTTTCAGGTGGAAGTCTTTCACATCACCACCTACCTGATCCTTTTCACTGAAGTTGCTGGGGGTTGAACCTGGGGCTTTCTGCGCGCAAGGCTGATCCTCTACCACTAAGCCATGGACTTGTCCCTTCTTTTCACCATGCATACCCTGAATCTGCATGCAGCGGGCAAACGTTTGTGTACCCCTCAGGTTACGAGTGGCACTTTTTAATGTATATATGTCGTGCATACTCAGAATGCCCACTAAGTGGTAACATATAACAGGGTTTGTGTTGCTGTGTTTCCATATGATACTGCATATATCCATTCCTAAATCCATGCTTGCCAAAAGTTTCTTTACTATCTGATGTTAACCACCTCTCATTATCACAGAAAATAGGAGTGATCCACAAATCCCTAATATTGCAAAAGGTACCGCATTCCAATAAGCACCACTCCAGAGTTTCTGTCTCTCCAGAAGCACAGTCATGACGTCTATCAGAGTATGAGGTCATTGTCATTGAAACTAGAGGCTGGGAGGGGGAGGGCGGGGGTTATTTCCCTGGTTTTGCTGTTCCATGTGCACAGATATTCCACGTGGAGCAACAAAATCAGGGAGATCACCCCCCCCAGTGTGGTTTGTGCATGGGGAAATGGATTGAAGGGAGCCTGTTTGAACTCTTCTTTCTTTTTTTAGAAGCCATTCCCCGCGGCTGCTGTGATACTACAGGGAACATGTTTCCCCGGACCCAGCTCTTTAAAAGCCATAACACTTAATTTGGCCCTTAGACAGCAGGACTCAAAAGATGCACCACTCTGCTGAAGAGTCATTTTGCCGATGGCTGACTCATACATGTGCATCTAACCCTTGGGTTTTCTTCCTTTGCCCTTATCATGTCTTTCTGAGAATGCAAAAACTGCCCTGCAGCACCTTGTCCAGCATTCTGTTTCCAACAGCAGTCAGCCCTAGTGCCCCTGGGCCCCTCTGAAAATGCAAAAGAATGATGCTGATGGTTCCTGCACATTCCCAGCATGTGGTGTTCAGAGGGTATTTTATTGCCTCTGAACATGGTCGAACTCACATCAGTAACCCCGTCCTCTGTGAATTTGTCCAAAGCTTTTAACAAATGAGTTGTCAACACACTATACTTCATGGCAGGGAGTTCCAGCAGTTAATTGTGCTTTATGTGGAAAGGAATTTCCTTTTTCAGTCCTGATCCTGCCACCAGTCAGCTTCATGGGTTTTAATATTCGGTAAGACAGGTAGCTGCGGTGGCTCAAGTGGTTAAGACGCTGAACTGCAGGCTGTGGAAGGTCAGTAGTTCAGCAGTTCAAGACCCGGGTGCCGCAAGACGGGGTGAGCTCCTGTCTCTAGTTCCAGCTCCTGCCAACCTAGCAGTTCGAAAGCAAGAAATTGCAAGTAGATAAATAGGTACCACTTCGGTGGGAAGGTAACAGCGTTCCGTGCGCCTTGGTGTTTAGTCATGCCGGCCACATGACCACGGAAACGTCTTTGGACAGCGCTGGCTCTTCGGCTTTGAAACGGAGATGAGCACCGCAACCCTAGAGTCGGATTCGACTGGCTTTCGAGCAAGGGAACCTTTACCTTTACTTTAAGACAGGTAGACAAGTAAAAAAGGAAGGATCTTGTGGGGGGGGGGGGTAATCATTGTCGCCTGGGGCTATATACTGTCACTAATGGAGGCCAAACATCCCAATGCTGGATGCAAAAATTGCTTGCATTTTTGTTAGCTTTCCTGTAAATATTTGTGTTGGGAGGCTATGTTTCTTACATATATTGTACATCTGGGGTGCCCAACGTGGAGCCTGTGGGTGCCACGATGTCTGCTGACATCTTTCATGGTGCCTGCCTAATGTGTTTAGAAAGTGGGTGGAGCCAGGTGGGGCTTTTGCCCAGCAAAACTTCTGATTGGCCATTGGAGTTTTGATTTCCTGTGCAGATATTTAAACGGCATCAGCCATTTTCTGGCTGGCTCCGCCTCCTGTGGCAGCCATTTTGTGGCAGCACCCACAATATTGTGTCAGGATTCCAAAGGTGCCCCCAGGCTTAAAAGGCTGAGGACCCCTGATGTACATTACTGCGTAGGTAAGTGTAGTCTCGCACAACTTGTGATCTGCCAGTCCAAACATAGAACACTGGCCATTTATACCAATCTGCTAGGTATACCCACCCATGTCTTCAACACTCACTTTTGCATTCTCAGGCTGCAACATAATAGGTTTATCAAATTTGTGGTGGGTAGCCACATATGGCTAGTTAACACATTCTGCAGACCTGGACAAGTGAAAACAGCTTGCCCTTACAGCTGTTCTTTGTTTTTATTTTTTTATTTATCCCTGGCCCCAGCTTCTCAAGTAACGGTGTCTTTTTATCTCCACAGACTCTGTCCATGGCTTATCTAACAGGGATGCTTTCCAGGTAGGTCAGTTGCAGGAGGAACTGTAATACTTTATTACACTTATTTAATGAAATGGTGTGCCACATTTTATTAACAGATGGACAAGGTGGCAAACAAGAAAAATACCAGGCTTGCCATTTGCCCACCCCTGCCCTGGGCCCCAGTTTCTAGTCCTTAAGAAACTGAGGAGTGGAAGAAAAAAATGGGCAGAAAACAGGCTCCGTAGCAGGGTTGCCAACTCCAGGTCTGGAAATGCCTGGAAATGTGGGTGTGGCGCCTGGGGAGGGCAAAGTTTGGGGAGAGGAGGGACCTCAGCAGGCCATAGTGCCATACAGCCCATCCTCCAAAGCAGCCATTTCCTCCAGGGGAAATGATCTTTGCCATCTGGAAATCAGTTGTAATTCCAGGAGATCCCCAGTCCCCACCTGGAGGTTGGCAACCCCATTCCATGGTGATGTTTAGGCAATGCTTAGAGGGTCACCCAAAAGTGATGCCACATTCCCCCCAAATTCCACCCTCCCCAGTCACTGCCCTCAAAAATCTCCCAGCATTTGCCGAGGCAGTGCTGGCAACTCTGATCATACACAGGGAACAGCAATAAATAGCCATAAAAATACATTAAAATTAAAATAGTAAAACTAACAGTAATTCAAAGCAGCAAAGTGAACCAACAAAACCAAAAAGACTAGTTGTCTGTAACTCAGAACAGGATGACATTCTATTAAGGGAATTCCACCACTGAAAAGGTCCTGTCTACTGTGCCTGCCCAACGGACTTCTGAAGGAAGGGGAATATGGAGAAGTAGACATATGATCTCCGTTGCTGGGCAGTTTCATATAGAGGCAAGCAGTCTGTTAGATATTTGGGTCCAAGGATGTTCACAGCTTTATAGGTCAAATCCAGACCAGAAGTAGTTCCCATATTTTTCTTTGCATGAGATTTTGTTTTATTTAATAGATTCATGTCTTGTCTTCCTGTTTTAAAAAGGAGAGCTACCAAAAATATTAAAAGGAATAACAAAACGTCAAATCAAGACAACCAAATAAAACAACACCAAATGATCTGACCAGCACTGGCAAACAAGCAGCTATTTTCAAAGGTTCTCCAGAACAGTGTATTTTTCAGATTGCTCCAGAAAGCCTGTGAGGATGGCTCCTTTCATACTTCCTGGAGAAAGGAGTTCTGTAAATTAGGAATGGCACCCAAGAACAGTTTCCCACATGTCCTCGACGCTTGTATGTCAGGTAATGCAGGTTCCTGCAATAAGGATCCACATGTCGATCTAAAAACCCGGGCAGTCTCATGTGGATGGAAGTGGCCCTTCAGGTTAACTGGATCCAAGCTGTTTGCAAGGTTAAAGGTCAAAACCAGCTTTTTGATTTGGCCCCAGAAAAAAACAAACTTGCGTTCAGTACAATAGAATTTTCATTCTCTCTTCCACTTCTGAGAGTGAAGGCATATTCTTTTATGAGATGAATAAAGCAAAACAATGACAAAAAACCCACCCCAAAACATATTCTTTAATTTCCAGGTTAATTGAAATTTGTTCTTCCTAATTCTCAAATGCAGTCCAGGTAAAGAATAAACTCGTTTGATTATAAATCTAATCCTGTGTATCTTCTCTTTCTTCTTAAATGGGAAAAGAGACCCAAATACAATTAAATCTATGAAAAATTGGTTTGGTTTTGAAAAGCTGGTCATCGCTCTTCAGTATATGCTGATTTAAGGAATTGTTTCTGATGAATAGAGTTGCCAGCCTCCAAGTGGCACCTGGGGATTTTCCACTATTACAGTTGATCTCCAGATGACCGAGATCAGTTCCATGGAGAAAATGGCTGCTTTGGAGGGTGGTCTTTGTGGCCTTATACCTTGCCCTTCCCAGACTCCACCTCCCAATTCTCCAGGAATTTCCCAACCCAGAACTGGCAACCCTACGAAGTCCTTGCCTTCATGTTCCAGCCTGTGCTGGAGGATGCTCTACAGGTAGGTTTGCCAGATTTGGGTTGGGAAATTCCTGGAGATCAGGGGTGGAGTCTGGGGAGGGTGGGGTTTGAGGAGGGTCGAGACCTCAGCAGGGTATAATGCTGCAGAATCTACCCTCCAAAGCAGCCATTTTCACCAGGGGAGCTGATCTCTGGAATCTGGACACCACTTGTAATTCTGAGGGATCTCCAGGCTTTGCCTGTTCTGCAAAATGAACAGAATATGCGGCTACTGGACCAGCTCGCAGGCTGGTTTATGTACGTTCAGAAAACCCGCCACCAAGTACACCTAAACACACCCCCTACTCCCGATAGGCTATTTACAGTAACCGGGTGACCATTGGTCTCCCGGCTGAGAAGCTGGCCCACCGATAGGGCCGGCTAGGATCCTACGGACCCATTGTCTTTGGACATGAAGCTATTGAAGAGTTGTGTCTGGCCAGCCCGGGCAAGTCCGGGCATGTCAGGCTGAATACATTACACAAGGGGAGGGGCTATAGTGACCAACAAGGATGGAAAGAAACTTTCCTGGTTCTCGACTGTCTTTCCCAGCAGGAGAGCTTCGAAGCGGCGCTCCAAATTTGCAGTGAAGATAGCGGAGGAATGCTGCTAGAAAGAAGCTTCCTTTGCACTTCTCTCTGTTGTCCAGCTTCCACACAACTCTCCCTTTGTTTCTGGTTTTAACAATCCCTTGCAGAGAAGCCATGTGGGTTTCTATTGTTTGGTGTTTATCAGATGGCTGGACAGTGGGGATGGTGGGACAAGGAATGCAGTGGGGAGGAGCGATAAACAAAGTCATTACTTGGTCACAGGATCCAAAGGACCAGAGCAGAGCAAGGAGGTTTTACTGCTGCGGAAAAGAAAAACAAACAAACAAACCCACCATCAGCAGGTGCAATTTGGGCTGCAATCCTAAACTTATTTGCCCGAAAGTAAGTCACATGGAAATCAATAGGACTTACTTTCTGAGTAACCTTGTGTAGGCACAGGATGTCTAAGTATCCCACAAGCAGCATAATCATGGAAGTTATATTTCAGTTGGAAAGTTCTGTCCAGTTTTGAGTACCCCATTTTTTAAAAAAGAGGGCAGAATGTGCGCTTGGGGATGAAAATCAATACATGAGAATTGCTTGCCAGTTGATCCTCGCAGTACAAGACGTTCTGAAGTCCTGTCTGTCTTTTGTCTGTGTAGTCCTCATGTATGCCTCTGAGAAATGGAAATAAAACATTTGAGACAGTTACACCCAATTCAAGGTGTGCAAATAGCAAGAGGAAACATTTAAATAGCTGCTCCTGCCTCCCATTGCTACCCAATGCTAATCTCTGTCGTTAAATTACAGCACTACCCCCCACGGCTGCATTGTGTTTTTTTAAAAAATCTGGAAAAATAATTGTAGAGCTAAAGCTAACTGTAGGACAACCTTCAGTGTAAACTAGCTTCTTATATTCATGTGTTAAGCTATCACGCTGAGCCTGCCTCCTCACAATATAGAAAATTCACTTCACTTTGATATTCAGTACCAATCCTGCTCACCCTTTTCAGCCCTCAGCAGGCCTGTGGGAGGAAATTGGTTTTTAATGGTGCCACACTAGGAGTGTGACATCACTTCTGGTAAATACCTGGAAGTGATGTCACATTGCTGGCATGATGATGATGAGGGGACGCTCTAGGATTTGGGCAAAACTCTATAGTTCTAATACCTGCTGAAAGTGATGTTCGGCCATTAGAGTGGTGCTATTTCACCCTGTTCCCCTTCCCTAGTCCCACATCTCCCTGACTGTTGTGCGAGATCCCTGAATTGAGAGTGTTGTGAATGATCTAGTTATACCTCATGAACAGAATTAACCATATCAAGTGGAAGTTGACGGGAATGAGGAGCAGTAGATCCACGAGCAGTTGTTTAGAGTTCCTGGGAGCCTTCAGTTACTTATTTTGCCTTTTGCAGCACAATAGCTAATAATTCTTTCACACCATTTGAGCAGCTCTTTTGTGGTACATCAGTGTACTCCCAAGGCATCATTTGAGAATTACTATTCTAGCTGCGTTGCATTCTCCTTTGCACAGTGATGGATCTAATAGAAAATGCCTTAATTTCGTTTCATTATTCCTTGTGCAGCTACTACAACACCATGTCAGTCCTTCTGTGCCTCGGGATCACGGCACTGGTATGCCTCTCCGTGACCATATTCAGTTTCCAGACCAAGGTGAGTCAGGTGTAATTCAAGGACTTTCGTCTAACTTTGTGAGAACTGATACAGCTGGGAAGGAAGAAGACACCCCTTTGGTCTATAAACAACAGAGAGTGCTGTAAAACTATTCCTGGACTTTAACACTTCAGGCTGCAGGTGGTCAGTCTGGTCTACACATGCAGTAGAAAGAAGGTGGTAGAATCTTGAGATGACACAGTGGACTGTACCACTTCAGGCTTGAGGGTTGGCTATGCCATTTTTAACAGTGGTCCCTAGGCTTGCCAGGTTCCTGGTTGAGGCAGGGGATCCCCCACTTTTGCGGGCTCCAGCCTGCGACACTCTACACACTCTACTTTTGGGGCAAAACTCTATGGTGAAAATGGCTACAAGCCATAGAGTTTTGCCCCAAAGGTAGAGCGTCACCCCCGATGTCACCAACGTGATGACGTCACTTCCGGAAGTGTCGTCAGCCCACCCCCCAAACCGACTTCCCTGCGTTACATTGGCAACGGGCTGGCAGCGTGTCTGGAAGTGACGTCATCACGTTGCTGATGTCAGGTGTGATGCTCTACCTTTTGGGCATTTTTACCATGGAGTTTTGCCCAAAAAGTAGAGTATTGCCCTGACGTCACCAACACAATGACGTCACTTCTGGAAGTGACATCAGCGCATCCCCGACATCCCCGCCCACCCCCTGAACACCCCCAAAATCCCCCCACTGGCAGGAGGAAGGTACCTGGAAATCCTAGTGGTCCCCCGTGTGTAAGCATAGCCCTCACCTATAATCTGATCAGGTACCAGGGGAGGCTGCAAGGCATTTTGCTGCCCCCAAGCAGATCCCTTGACTTGTGCCACTGGCAGCCCGGAGGAAGATGAGCCCCAGGGCTCTGTCAGCACTGTTGGAGCTCAGTTTGGACCCAGGCAGCTATTTGGCGGTTCTGGTAGTCGGCACTGGGCACAAGCCATGCTTACCATTTCATCCTGCATGGCCACTCTCCTCAAATTGTGGTGATCCACACAGCCACTTGGATTCCTTGTACCTGCCAGCCCTAAGTAGTACAGACCATTCTGCTACCTCACAATTCTCCTTGCTCATACTGCTGCATGGACAGAGCAGGTTGCGGTGTGGAGAATGCCATGTGTTTGAACTCTCCTTCAAAGGAGAAAAGTCCTCATCAGGTGGAAAACCCAGGTAGAACTCAGGTCCAGATTCAGGGCGCTTTCAAACACACTAGACAGTGCACTTTCAACCCACTTTCACTGCACTTTGCGCCTGGATTTTACTGTGTGAAACAACAAAATCCTCTTGCAAACAATCGCTAAAGTGCATTGGAAGGGGGTTGAAAGTGCATTAGTCAGCAAATCTGAAAGTAGACTCATGGAAGCTCATCGTACATTACAAATGAAGGTCCCAAGTTGCCGGGCCCTGTCAAAGGTGGAATCTTACACACTGGGGTAAAGTGGACCAAAGTGTTGTGATGCTCCTGTACATGGTTAAGGTTGCCATTTATGGAAATTGAAAATTGCTGTTCTTTGGGCAGTATTTGGCCAGTCCAGAAGTAGAACCTAGCACCAGTGTCACACATGCATACGAAGCTGCCTTATACTAAATCAAACCCTTCGTCCATCAAGGTCAGTATTGTCCTCTCAGGCTGACAGTGACTCTCCAGGGTCTCGGGCTGAGGTCTTTCACGTCACCTACTGCCTAGTCCTTTTTAACTGGAGCCGGGGACTGAATCTGGGACCTTCTGCATCCAAATCAGAGGCTCTTCCACTGAGCCACGGCCCCTCCCCCAATGCCATCTTTTCTCTTGGGGTGCTAGGTAGAACTTTTAAAAGGGAGGACAGACATTAAAATATTAAAAAGGAAAAATTTAAAAAGGAAAACCAAACCATACAAAACATGGACCTTGCACTTTCATATTCTGGCAACTGGCCCAAAACCGAGATCATTAACTTGGCTGTTTGGAGGTTTTTTAAAAATAATTGGTTAGCAAGCCCATATGCATTTATTGATTATTTTGTAAATCGTCTAATGATATTGCCCATGAAGGGCAAACACTTTCCAGGATGTGCACATGTATCAGAATCCTGTTTGAATACGCATTAAAAGTGGCAAGTTCCTTGTGCCTCCTCTACCATGGTTGTGAAACCTGACCCATAGAACCTAGAGTTGCTGGCTTTTGATGTCTAAAGGATTGCTTCAACGGACAAGGACAGCGAGGAGATGGGGAGTTAGCGGCAGCTAAGACCAAAGATATGATATTACAAATGCAACGTGTGAATTTTTAAAAGAATACTGAAAGGTACGTGGGGTGGACAATGCACCCCAGTGCTGAAAGATCTGCAGTGTGTGCCCATTTGTTTCCAGGCACAATCCAAAGGGATGGTTCTTACCTTTAAAGTCTTAAACAGGGCCAGGGTACTCAAAGGACTGTCAGAACCCACAGCCAACAACGGAGTACACGCTTTCAAGAAAGGTTATACTTTTATTGAAGAGCTATAGATGCATTAAAATAGTCACTGTTAAGACTGGCAGTTGTCCCTTGGACATAATAAGATATAGGGCATTCATATGCACACACACACACCCCACTGAGCTGGCCAATTAGGCACCCTCCCGCGCGTGGGCTAAAGCCAGCAAACTGTTTCTAGGTAAAGCTGGGAACTGCCCGGCTCCCATGGCTGCCTGGAAAGGCAGACAACACACACTCCCACCTGCACATCATTATAGATAAGCGCAAAGCATAGACAGGAATGCGAAAGCAATTTACACAGACTCTGACTGAGCATCCCAACCCCCACGGCAGCATAGCTGACAGACTGCCTTCTCCCATGCTGTACAGCCTGCCAGTTAAGATCGGCCTCACTAGCCTTGCTTTCTGCATCCCCACCTTCAGAGGTAAGGTGGGTAGAAACCGCAGACAGGGCTTTTTCGGTAGTGGCGCCACATTTACAGAATTCCCTTCCCCTTGAGGCTTGTCTGGCACCGACATTGCTTTCTTTTAGCTACCAGACCAAAATGTTTCTGTTCACCCAAGCTTCAAATTAAGGGTGTTGCTCTTGTAACACAATCTTAGCCTGGAAACTATTGTAAGCTGTTGGTGGTCTGTTTTTATGGTCTATGTTTTCATGCTGGGCTGGGTTTTTAATACTGGATTTTAATTCATATCTTTTAACATTTTGCTTTTATTATTTTTATTTTGTAAGCCACCTTAGGCAGGTTCCTCGACAGGTGGCATTAAATTTTTTCTAAAGAAATAAAATAACAGTGGTAGAGACTTCAGAAGGTCCCAGACTCAAGCCCCACTGTCTTGGTTATGAGCTGTAGCTCAATGGTAGACCCACAGAGTGAACATTCTAGAGCACATTCATAGGGATGTCAGTCTCCATGTAGGACCTGGGTATCCCCCGGAATTATACCTCATCTCCACACTACAGAGATCAGTTCCCCTGGAGAAAAGGGCTGCTTTGGAGGGTGGACTCTATGGCATTGTAGCCCACTGAGGTCCCTGTTCTCCCCAGGCTCCATCCCCAAATCTCCAGGCATTTCCCAACTTGGATCTGGCAACCCTAGCCCCCCCTCATCCCCAGCTGGTGGCCAGGAGGGACCTGGCAATCCTACACATTTAACATCTCCAGAAGGTCCCAGCTTCAAACCCTTCCTTCTTCACTTAGTGGGGCTATCTTTCAGGGCTGCTGCTGGACAGAATCGATACTGTTCTAGATAGACTACTGATCTAACTTTGTATAAATTAGATAATTCGTTTGGTGCTGAAGAGATTACTGGAGCTTATAGTTAAATGTAGATGGAGCAGAACTTGTTTTATGTCCAGGATACTGTAAGATCTGGGGCTTGCGGCAAAACTGGAGAAGTAGGCGTGCCAAGTCCGGAATACAGATCTAGTAGCCAACGTCTGCCAAAAATGTATGAGCCTGTCTGTACATCTTATGCTTGGAAGTTAGTGAGTGTTTAATGCCATCCATTCAGTGTGCACCGATACAATAATGGTCTTTTGTTTTGCCTACAGTATGACTTCACCTCTTGCCAGGGAGTCCTCTTTGTGATGCTGATGGTGTTGTTCTTCAGCGGGATCATCCTTGCCATCATGCTTCCTTTCCAATATGTAAGTCGCATTACTCACATTCCTGCCCCAACCAGGTGTCAAGTTCCACAGCAAGTAACTCTTCACACACGTTTCTCCTGAAGCGTTATGCTTTATTAGTGTACAAGACTGGTACCATGTCCACAGGATTATTGTTAGGAATAACTAGAAGACGGGAACATCCCAATACATATAGCTGGGCAACGCCATTAGCTAAGCAAATGAACTTCGAGCGTGCGCGGGAATACTCCCGGCGGGTGATTACATAATGAGCGGGAGAGTCCCATGGTTTCCTGAGAGCAGAAAAATTCACACCAAAGGTGGATCCCAAGCCCTCCTTAATGCACAAGGCCAGAATGATAACGGCGTCTAGTTCCCACGGCTCCCTGGCATGTTTACAGCAAGCTGCTGAGCTGCAAGCAAAGCGGGAAGAGGGAAGGGTAGACAACACAGTTATGGCAGCTAGCTGACACCAGGAACCTGGCAAGCCTAGGGACCCACTGTTAAAAATGGCACAGAGAGGGGGGAGGGGAGAGACATGGCTGTTGGGGGGGGTGCTGGGAACTCATAGGCACCCCTGTGCATACTGACCTGCATCCCACCCCTCTGCAGTCTCTTTTCTTAGGACCAGTTAACTGAGGGCCAGTCTGTACATTTTGGCTACCACACTTTATATCAGTCCACATGGCACCGGCGGCTGCTTGGTCGTTCCACATGGCACGGGAACAGCTGCCACACGGATTGGCTTAAAGCTACTTGTGGTGGCTCTCTGGTATGTTTTATCCCCCCTTAGCTCCAAGACGTTCAGAGCAGCATGCTTAGTTCCCCCTTCCTCATTTTATCCTCACATCAACCCTGTGAGGCAGGTTAGGCTAGGGGCGGCATGGGAGAACTTCCACTTGGATTGCACCCCGTATTCTCCCCCCCCCCTTTTGCCACCAAGTCTGACTTATGGCGACCCCAGTGGGGTTTTCAAGGCAAGAGACGTTCAGAGTTGGTTTGCCATTGCCTGCGTCTGTCTTAGTGACCCTGGTATTCCTTGGTTGGTCTCCCATCCACTTACTGACCAAAGACAACCCTGCTTAGCTTCCGAGATCTGATGAGATCGGGCTACCCTGGGGTATCCGGGTCAGGGCATTCTTCCCTTGGGAGATGCCATTTGGATTTTCCGTCTCAGCTCCGTACATCCCTGCCCACTAAACCTCTCCAGCAGCTAGTAGAAGCCCAACTAGCACAGGTTTGCCCTGGCTTCTTATTTACCGTCCCCCATACATAATGTTATTATTTTATTCTGATCAGACTCTTCCCACAAGCTTTATACAGTTTTTTTTATTGTCATCTCTATTTCCACACTGTTTTCTTTTGGCATCTGAAAAGTCTGGCACTGGGTTGTAGACTATTGACTGTTCTTGACCTGCTGTTATTCACCAGGCAAGAACCCCGTGTGACAAGGAGTAAAGCCAAGGAGGGGAGAGAGACTGGGATCCCTCAGCCATTCCCACCAAAGAGTTTTCTTTCTGCAGTTCATCATCAAGAGCATGTGAGATACTGGGAACTGCTAGGCTTGCCAAGCTCCAGGTGGGGCCTGGAGAGCTCTCAGAATTACAACTCATCACCAGACTACAGAGATCAGTTCCCCTGAAGGAAATGGCTCCTTTAGAAGGTGGACTCTATGGCCTTTATACCCTGCTGAGGGCAATGCTCCCTCTAAGCTGTGGAGTCTTGTGAGCAAAAATTCTACTTTCTGATCTACTGGCATTAAAGTTGTGAGCGAGCGATTGGGCTCCTGCATAAATCAGTTTGCTCTGGAGCCATCCTTCCTGAGCTAAGGCAAAAATGTGTGAGCCGGAGGCTAAAAAACTGTGAGCTAGCTCACACTAACTCAAACTCCCCAGATTCTGCCGTCCCAAAACACTGCCCCCAAATCTCCAGGAATTTCCCCAAGCCAAAGTTGGCAACTCTAGGAACTGTTCGCCAAGCAAAGGAAGCATGCCATTAATCACTGTGCACCTGATTTATATGCTTGAGGTCAGGCTTCCCCTATCTTCCTTTACTTCTATGAGCTGGAGGCATTTAGAGCAACTGATTATCTGACTTCTGAAAGAACCTTTCTTTGCCTTTTGTTCACACCCTCCTGATATTCAAGAATAAATGGAACTTTGAAAGCTCATTATAAAAGTTTTGCACTTTGCACTGGCATCAGCGTCACCAATTAGTATCCAAGAGGAACAGGGGCTGAAGATAGCCATTTGGGCGGGAGACAAGTGCTTCTGGGAGTGGCGTTTCCGGCTTGCTGAAAGCCCACAATTCTGAATGACGCACACAGCTCCCCAGAGTACATCTTGTCTTCTTAGGAACATTAGGAAACTGAGCAGGTTCTCTGGAGAGACGTCATATACGTTTTCTGATTAAATAAATAAAAGAACACAGGCCATATCCCCCCTCGGCCAACTCCTGTCGTAGGGTGTACTATCTCAGGTCTCATACAAGCATACAGTCAACACATTATTTAGTTTAATTCTTTGCAGGTGACTCTTCTCTCTCTCTTTTCCCATGTCTCATAGTTATGGGGTGGGTTGGTCTGCACTTATTAATGAAGCTTGCTTACAGTGAAACAGTGGGTATGAGCCAGGAAGAGACTCCTGATAAGCCCCTCATAAATACCCTATGTTCCTTGGTTCCATAGTCAACCCAAAGGGAGACTGCAACCAAGAAATCAGAAGGATGTTGAGACTGGGAAGGGTAGCCATGAAGGAGCGAGAAAAGACTCATAAGTGTAAGGATGTGTCACTGGAGACCAGGATCAAGATAATTCATACTGTGGTATTCCTTCTATGTATGGGTATGAAAGTTGGAAAATGAAGAAAGCTGACAGGAAGAAAAATTACTCATTTGAAATGTGGTGTTGGAGGAGAGTTTTACGGATACTGTGGACCAGTGTTCCCTCTAAACTGAGTTAGTGTGAGCTAGCTCACAGTTTTCTAGCCTCCAGCTCACACACTTTTGTCTTAGCTCAGGACGGATGGCTCCAGAGGAAACTAATTTATGCAGTAGCCAAATCGCTCACTCAGAACTTTAATGCCAGTCACTTACAAAGTAGGATTTTTTGCTCACAAGACTCCACAGTTTAGAGGGAGCATTGCTGTGGACCACCAAAAATCCTTGTAAGCGGGTTCTAAATCAAATCAAGCCTGAACTTTCCCTAAAAGCTAAAATGACAAACCTGAGGCTATTGTACTCTGGTCATGTTATGAGAAGACAAGAGTCACTGGGAAAAGGCAGTCATGCTAGGAGAGGTTGAAGGCAGCAGGAAAAGAGGAAGACCCAACAGGAGATGGCTGGACTCAGTGAAGGGAGCCACAGACCTTAGTTTGCAAGACCTGCGCAAGGCTGTTCTGTGACAGAACATTTCGGAGGACATTGATTCATAGGGTCGCCATGAGTCGGAGGCAACTTGGTGGCACTTAACACACACAAATTGTAAGGGTAGTCTCTTATCTAATTCATCCAAACCCTGGCCTCAGCCCCCATTTATGCGAACAGCAAACAATGTAGGAAACCTGGTCCACACCTGTACCTCTTCAAGTTAGGTGAGTACAAAGTGGGAAGAACTGACAATTATGTGGTGCTTTTGCGTGTATGGGGGTGGGAAGCTACTCACAGGAAACTAGCATCTCAGGAAGAAGGCTCTCCTCTCTTCTTTGAACATTCAGTTTTCTGTGTGCTGGAAGTTTTTACACACACACATGAGGGAGGGAATGAAGAAGAAGAAGAGTTGATTTTTATACCCTGCTTTTACCAACCCTAAGCAGGGCTTTTGGGGGGTGGGGAGGAGAGGTGCCGGAACTCTCAAGAGGGAAATTAAGTTTTCAAGCGGTATACTGAAAACTCATGGACTTTTAAACATTTTAAAAAGAATTTTTTTGAAGAGGTCCTGGAACTCTGTTCTGGCACATTCCCCCAGAAAAAAAGCCCTGACCCTAAGGAGTCTCAAAGTGGCTTACAGTCTAACAGGCACCTTGTGAGGAAGGTGGGTTTGAGAGAGCTCTGAGAGAACTGTGACTGACCCAAGGTCACCCAGCAGGCTTCATGGGGAGGAGGAGTGGGGAATCAAACCTGGTTCTCCAGATCAGAGTCCGCCGTTCTTAACCACTATACCACACTGGTATAGTGTGTGTCGTGTGCAATGTTCCCTCTAAGCTGTGGAGTCCTGTGAGCAAAAATCCTACCTTGTGAGCTACTGGCATTAAAGTTGTGAGCAGGTGATTTGGCAGCTGCATAAATTAGTTTGCTCTGGAGCCCTCCTTCCTGAGCTAAGACAAAAATGTGTGAGCCAGAGGCTAAAAAACTGTGAGCTAGCTCACACTAACTCAGTTTAGAGGGAACACTGGTCGTGTGTGTGTGTGTGTGTGTGTGAGGGAGACTACGCGTATAATCATGTGATCTCCCATGTGTACTTTCTGGTAGAAAAGTTTTTCTACATGATCAACTAAACCCTCCATAATTCAATATATTATTCTAAATTAATTAACTCTGTATTACAAGGTAGGGTAGGATAATGGCTAGAAAGTCAGACTATGACTGGATAGTTGGGCTGCCAACCTCTAGGTGGGGTCTGGAGATCTTCCAGAATTATACCCTGTCTCCAGATAACAGAGATCAGTTCTCCTGGCACAAAATGGCTTCTTTGGCGGGTGGACTCTGTAGCACTGTACCTGCTGCTGAGGTCTCTCTGTCCTCCTCAGACTGCGCCCTCAAAATCTCCAGGAATTTTCCAGCCCAGAGGTGGCAACCCTAGATGCTATCATTTAGAGTAATGTACAAACAATAACGTATAAACAAGATATTATCAAATGGTGCAGGGAATATAACACATTCCTGGCATACATTTATCTTAAATATTAACCGGTCCAAGGAGGGGACAGCAACATTGCTGATAATTCTCAGATTTCAAGTCCCAAAGCAAATTCAACAATGTTTCTGAATTTGTCCTGTTATGCAACATCAAGCCAACCTGGCTTGCCTTCATGCCCCCATTTGCTTTGCACTGCCAGCTCAGTCATGCAGATATAAACTGCTGACCCCTTGGTTTCCATGGGGATGTACAATAGGAAGTGGGATCTTTCTCACCAGCTTCTACCTGCTGGGCAGGTTATTTTATTTATTTATTTAATAACAGAAATTATACTCCACCTTTCTTCCCAGTCAGGACCAATGCTCCCTCTAAGCTGCAGAGGCTTGTGAGCAAAAATTCTACTTTTGTGAGCTACTAGCATGAAGGTTGTGAACCAGCAATTTGGCTACGGCATAAATTAGTTTGCTCTGGAGCCCCTCCTTCCTGAGCTGAGACAAAAATGTGTGAGCTGGAGGCTAAAAAACTGTGAGCTAGCTCACACTAACTCAGCTTAGAGGGAACACTGGTCAGGACCACCAATGTGGTTAACAATTGAAAGCGGGATCTTATGAAACAAACAACAGCACAACAAACCTTTATTGGCCTAACAGCAGTGGCCTAGGTTCAGGGATACAGGAAAGGAAAAGAAAAACTAAACAATTAACTACTCATTTTGACAGAAAAGACTTCTCCTCCTATATGTACAATAAAGGAAGTTTGCCACCACTTCGATGAAATCAACCCTGTTTGAGGCTAGAAGGTTCCTAATCTTACTTTCCTCAGATTTGCCCTCCAGGGATTGCAGCAGTGTTCCCTCTAAGCTGAGTTAGCGTGAGCTAGCTCACAGGTTTTTAGCCCGCAGCTCACAGATTTTTGTCTTAGCTCAGGAAGGATGGCTCCAGAGCAAACTCATTTCTGCAGCAGCTAAATCGCTTGCTCACAACTTTAATGCCATTAGCTCAGAAAGTAGAATTTTTGCTCACAAGACTCCGCAGCTTAGAGGGAGCATTGAATCGCAGTAGAGGATCGAGGTGATAGGCACGTAAATCCTGGTAAAGTCTACAAGACAGAAGCACATGGTCCGTTCCTTCAATCTCCTCTAGCCCACATGGGCATAACCTATCCGAGAACAGTGTTTTTTTAAATCTCCCATATAACACAGCTGAGGGGAGCACGTTAAAAAGGGCCAGTGTGAACACCCTTCTAATGTGGGGATCAATCAAACAAGAGAAATACTCTGCAAGCGACATGTTAAAAGAGATCCCCCAATAAATGGGGGAACAGTGCCCAGTGGCAAGCCTATTAAGTTCTTGCATTTCTATATCGATTAATCTCTGTTTAATCATGCCAAAAACCTACTTCTCTGAAAGATGGGTCAGATCATCCATGTTGAGCCCCATGAGAGTAATTTTTCCTTCAACACCTGTCAACCAATCTGATAGGGGGGATTCATACAGCATATACGCGATGAGGCTACTAGACCCACTTCTATAGAGAAGTCGCAGCCAGAATTTAAACGTTGAAACAATCATAAAGCCCGTTTAAAACCATGACTAAAATACACATATGAAACCCCAAAGACCTAGCAACTAAAAAAACAGAGCTGGAAGGGGGGGTCATTGAGGGAACACCAGATGAACAAAGAAGTCTTAAGGTCCCAAGCCCTGCCCTGGATAGCCCAGGCGAGCCCAATCTTGTCAGATATCAGAAGCGAAGCAGGGTCACTTCTAGTTAGTATTTCGACAAGAGACCGCCATAAGTCAGCTGTGACTCGATGACACTTTCCACCACAACACGCTGTTTCCAAACCATACAGAGCTTTAAAGGTCAATGCGAGCACCTTTGAGCTTGGCCTGGAAACAGATCAGGAACCAGTGTAGATGAAACTGAGGTGATAACGGTCCCTACCCACTCCAGTCTGCATCCTGACTGCAGAATTTTGTACTGTTTGGAGTTTCCAAAAGCTTTTTGTTACTGAGCATGGAAGGAGGACATCCATCAAAAGAGTAACTTGTGGCACTGTGAAAGTGCAGGTGTTCAATTGCTTCTTCATATCTGAAAGTCATCACCCTGTCCTTAAGTTTGTAAATTGCTGGTAGCAAACACCACGACACATGCAAAGCTGTAAGCAGATTCTGAGACTGATTCCACAGTGTCAAATTTCCCTGTTCCAGCACTTCTATTCATCCATGGCTTTCTCTGGTTCCTGCAGATAATTTCACCCTCCTACCAGAACTGTGCTTTGGAGCAGGATACAGGATATGTCCCCTCGAAGGGGAGAGTCCTGTGAATGTGGGGGTATATGATATGTGGTGGTCCAGACCTTATTTTGGGGTTCAGAGCTTTCCAACTCTCCTTAGTGTTTCTGAATGACTGCACGAATAAGTAACGAATAAGGAATGAATAAGGAAGTGCGAATAAGGAACCAACTTCAGCCTCCTCTTTCCCACAGAGCTTCAGAGTGGTAAGAATGTACTGTGGAAACTGTCTGACTAAAGACTTAATGTCACCAACAAGCAGACTAGCAAGAAAATAGAAAAAATTGTTTGTGAAGTTAAGTGCTGAGGCTTGGGATCTTGCTGAAGGCTGCTTCACGTATGGAAATCCATCAGGCAAGAGATAACTCGTGCGTTAGCAGCAGATATGTGTTGACGCTGCAGATATAAAACGCTGTGGCCAGAACTTTAATATCTAATGTAAAGCTTTTCAGTAAAGTTTGAAGGTGGGCTCCATGGGGCTCCTCAGCATGGTGCTCCTCCTCCTGACCAAGAAGGCAGCCTGCTTGAGCTTCAAAGTTGCTGCATTACAGGGCTTCCAGCCATATACTGGGACCAATCAAGTGGGGTACCCAGAGGTGTAAACTGGCCCTCATGAGCAGGGCTCTTTTTGTAGAAAAAGCCCAGCAGGAACTCATTAGCATAATAGGCCACACCCAACAGCAGGAACTCATTAGCATATTGGGCCACACCCCTGACAGCACAGCTCATTAGCACATTAGGCCGCACCCACATGTTACCAGGAGTGCGGTTATCCAGCCACACCCACCTTTTGCTTCTTATTCTGTTTACCTTGTTTGTTGTCAAAACCCAGGGCCTTTTTTGGTAGCAGGAACTCCTTTGCACGTTAGGCCACACATCCCTAATGTCGCCAATCCTAATGAGTTTCTGCTGTTGGGTGTGGCCTATTATGCTAATGAGTTCCTACTGGGGCGTGGCCAACTTAGGAGCCAGCCGGAACTCCATTCCTGTGCGTTCCTGCCCAAAAATAGCCCTGCTCATGAGACAGGATAGTTTGGGATCCTGCCAATGGCAGAAATCTCATCAAGGCACCAAAAAAGAATGATTAAGAAAAGTTCTCTTAACTCTTCAACCCTTTCAGAAGTCATTTATACCTGAGCCAAGCAGTTACCAAAATTACCCCATATCAAGCTCTAATGGCCTCTGTGTAGGTTGCACAGTACCTGTTTATGGCACACACACACACACACACACGTGTATTAGTAGTCCTGTTCAAGAAAGAGCTTTATTTCCCAGAACAAAGTTTGAGTCCAGTGGCACCTTTAAGACCTGTAAGGTCTTAGAGGAGCCACTGGACTCAAACTTTGTTCTGTTGCTTCAGACCAACATGGCTACCCACCTGAATCTATCATTAATTCCAAGTTATTCATCCATCAAGTTCAGCATTGTGAGTTCATTATCTAGTGACACTTGGTCACCAGCCTGTGGCTGGAAGCCAGACTAATGAGACAAGAGAGGACCTTTTGTCTTATGCTCACTTGTTCCCTGTTCTGCCTTCTATTTTTACTTTGGATCAATCAAGCCTTGCCGCATATTGAGCGTCTCCAGGCAACTGGACACCCAGCGTTTCCAAAACGGATTGTGTAGTCTCTCCACCTTTGGCATATTAAGCTGACCCTCTGTCTTCTCTGTTTCTTTCTGATAGGTGCCGTGGCTGCATGCTATTTATGCTGTGCTGGGTGCAATCGTGTTTACTATGGTAAGCAAAACTAACCCCAAATTAGCCCTCATTTCATGATTGGTACACTGTCCCTACTAAGTGGCAGAAATCTGATAATAGACATCAAAAGTCGTAACAACTGCCCTGACCTGGATAGCCCAGGCAAGCCCAATCTCGTCAGATTTCGGAAGCCAAGCAGCGCCGACCCTGGCAAGTACTTGAATGGGAGACCTCCAAGGAAGACCAGGGCTGGGATGCAGAGGCAGGAAATAGCAAGCCACCTCTCTGAATCGTCCTAGCCCCACTAGGGGTTGCCAGAAGTCACCATGACTTCCAGGCACACACACACACACACACAAGTCACAACAACTGAATGGTAACCCTTAGTACCATGGCTGTCCTGCATATGGCCTTCAAACTATTCATATGGCAGGAATTTATTGTTATATTTGCCAAATGGGTGGGTATCATTTTTCAAGTGCAGCTGCGCTTGTTTGGAAGATGATTCATTTGCAAGAAGCACTGCTTTGGAAGAACCCAAAGAATGCCAGGCACCCAGAAGCACACATGCAGAAAGAAATCATAAAAGACCCAGGCAATACTGAAGCACAAGGCAAAATGCAGGTAGGCTACAGAGAGTAGCTTGGAGTGCCAGCGTTCAAGATAAGGCAAGCAAGCAGGCTAAACTACCCATCACAGCATAAGCCAGCACACATGCACACTCTGAGTCACATACACATGTAGAAATTCTTCCACCCACTAGCTCTGCCAGTCGTCCATTGAAAAAAAATAGTACTGTCAGTTTTTGGAGCTCTGTGTCAGTTATGAGAATTTTGTGTCTCTGTGTGTGCACCAAAGTCCGAAATGTGCGTGGTTGCCAGAGGAAAAGCGAGAATATTTTAAGTCAGTGACAGCATTTTCACTTGGTGCACATGCTTGAAGCTCATACACACAAGACTAGGCAATTACTTAAGGTGCCAGAGGGCAAAGGGGCACCAGGCATGTCATAGAAAGGCCCTGCTGACTCACAACCCCACCTTCAGTTTGGCCAGGGATCCTGGAGGTCCCCCCCCATCTTCTTGGCCTGGAGCAGGGGTCACTGGGGGGGGGAGATTCTTGTGAAGTTCCTGCATTCTGCAGGGGATTGGGCTAGATGACCCTAGAGGACCTTCCAACTCTATGATTCTGTGATTCTGTTTTGGCTCTTCAAGGCATTTAGGCACTCAGCAATTGTCCCAAGTCCCCATTCAGTGACACACTGCTCTTCTGAGTCTGCCCAACTCTGAGAGGGGATTTTCATGCTCCTCCAGTACACTGTCACCAGTGGGTCAGTTTCAGAAATCTTCACCAAGAGGGCCAACACTCCTAGTTTACCTTCCATGTTGCTGTTTAAAGACTCCACCTAATGCCTGTGTCTCCCACTACCCAATGACTAGTTAACGTGAGGACAGCATACTGTATTTGCATGCCAGGGTAACAGAGATTTAGCAGCCAACCGTCTCCCTTCCCCTGGGTCCCATTTTAGTATGTTTAAACAGTGGGTTTCTGTGTGGTGTGGAGAGCAACTACCAGCATTTAAAATAGAAAAAGGTTAATTGAAAAGGAAAAGTCTACACACATACTCTGTACAGCAACTGATTGAACAAGGAATACAAATAAATGGTGCTAGCATACAGTCCTGTCTCCCTCAGCCCTGCACATGCCCTTGCTGGGCTGTTTCAAGGCAGGCTCTTTAAACTTAAAAGTTAACAGCATTCTAAAAGCTTCCCATACCTTAGAGTCTTTGTCTAGGCTGCCTATGATTCTGTGATTTATTAATTTGGATTTATTAATTCCTCAATCCCTGAGTATTCAGGGCTCTGAGCAATGAACAATGATAATAAAAACATATATTTAAACAATACCATCAATTTAAAAGCTGGTTAAAACAATTCATAGTTTATGGTATTCAGATGGCGTTAGTACCTCCGATTACAACTGTGTCCCTATCTTGTAGGGGGATGAGTGGGAGTGGGGGGAGTAGGAGGGAGGGAGTGCCAGCCAAGATGGTGCCCATCGCTCTCCTGAACCAAAGGCCTGCCGGAACATCTCTGCCTTGCAAGCCCTGCAGAAGTGCATAAGGTCCCACAGGGCATGGATGTCATTTGGCAGAGAGTTTCACAAAACTGGGGCCGAGGCCGAAAAAACTCTGGGCCCTGGTTGAGGATGGCTGGATGACTTTGGGGCCGGGGATTACCTGTAAGTTGTTTTCAGCAAAGTGTAACGCTCTTCGGGGGACATACCAGAGAAGGCAGTCCCACATGTATGTTGGTCCCAGACCGCTTAAGGCAGGGATGTCAAACATAAGGCCCAGGGGCCGGATCTGGCCCGTCCAGGGCTCTTATGCAACCTGCAAACAACTGATTGAAAGGAGGGAGTGGGCAGAGCCACTCCATTATGGCTTTAGCACAGCAGAACAAGCATCGTGGGAGCATCTGCCCAGCATTGCACTGTTGCCTCTCCAATCCGCCTCTGTGGGTTTTCCTCTGCACCCCCTTCCACCCCAGGGGGCCTTGCAGAGAGGACACACCAACTCAGAGCTTACCAGCTGCTGTCCTTTATACAGTTTCTGTCTCCAATACCTGGCATTACGTTTTACAGAACACATGGCCCAGCCTGACAAAGATTTATGTCAGATCCGGCCCTCATAACAAATGAGTTTGACAACTCTGGCTTAAGGCCTTGAACCTGACCTGGTACTCCACTGGAAGCCAGTGCAGCTGATGGAGCACAGATTGAGTATGCACTGTCCATGGCGTTCCTGTCGGGACTCCTGCTGCTGCGTTCTGGATCAGCTGAAGCTTCTGGATCAGTATCAAGGGCAGGTCACTGTAAAGCGAGTTACAGTAATCCAGTCTGGAGCAATGCTCCCTCTAAGCTGTGGAGCAAAAATTCTACTTTGTGAGCTCCTGGCATTAGAATTGTGAGCAAGCAATTTGGTTACTGCATACATTAGTTTGCTCTGGAGCCATCCTTCCTGAGCGAAGACAAAAATGTGTGAGCCAGAGACTAAAAAACTCTGAGCTAGCTCACACTAACTCAGCTTAGAGGGAACACTGGTCTGGAGGTGACCATTGCGTGATTTGCTGTGGTTAGGTTGGTGTGAGACAGGAAAGCTGCCGCACTTGGCATAGATAGAAAAATGCCAGCATGGTGATGTGTGTGACTTGGGCTTCCATAGGTAAGGAGGTATCCAGGGCCATGCCCAAACTCATCGCAGTCTGTGCTGGTAAAAACGGCACACCATCAAGGGTGGGAAGTTGACACCCCAACTCTGACATTCCTCCCTCCCAGCCACAGAACCTCCATCTTAGTTGGATTCAGTCTCAGCTGACTCTTCTTCAACCATCCCACCATGGCCTTTAGAACCTTGGCCAGATTTTGCAGGGCGGTGTCTGGGCGGCCACCCATTAACAGACATAGCTGGGTATCATCAGCATATTGGTGACACACCAGCATGAAACTCCATACCATCTGGGTGAGGGGGTGCATGTAGATTTTAAATGACATCAGGGAGAGGATAACCCCTTGAGGAACCCCACATTAAGGGGTACTTAGTTGACAACCTCAATCCAGCTGTCTACGGAGATTGTCCATAAGGGTGACCAGCACCGTCTCCATCCTGTGGCCGGGCGAAAACCATACTGGAATGGGTCCAGTGCCGATGTGTCATCCAGGAAAGTCTGGAGCTGCTTGGTTATTGCTCTCTCAGTTACCTTTCCCAGAAATGACAAGTAATTGGAAGGATCTGTAGGATCCAGAGATGTTTTTTTTCAAGAGAGGTACCACCACAGCCTCCTTTAGCCCCACTGGATAGACCCCTGACTCCAGGGACAGGTTGATAATGCCCAATTTTTCCCTTCTTGCCTATCTCATTCAAGTGTGTGTGTGTGTTTGTGTGTGTGTAAGTATAGATATAGGCAGGGCTATTTTTGGGCAGGAACGCACAGGAACGGAGTTCCGGCTGGCTTCAGAGTTGGCCACGCCCACTACAGCCAAAACCTCTGCATGTGTGGCTACAGAGGGAAGGCCTGGAGAGCGACCCCCCCCAGCGACTCCAAGGCGGGCAGGCCGGGGGGGGCCCTGGAAGGATCGGGGAGGCATTTAAATCTCCCTGTGCCTTCCCTGGCCTGTTCAGGGGGGGGCTTGCTCGGGCTCCCCAAGGGAAGGCATGGGGTGTGGTCTAATATGCTAATGAGATTCTGCTGTTGGGTGTGGCCTGTTATACTAATGAGTTCCTGCTGGGCTTTTTCTACAAAAAAAGCCCTGGATATATGGTTTTTGTATGCCCCAAACCTCAAAATATTGGGATCTAACCCCAAAGTAATTGGCATTTCTCCACTAGGGGCACCATGTTGTGCCCACAACACTGCTGCCTGGGATTTCTGGATGGCCAGCAATTCCAAGCACATGCCTGCCTGCTGGTGGCCTGTTAGTATCTTGGGGAATGTGTGTCAGGCTGGCCAGCAGCTGGGAGTATGCCTGGTGGCAGCTCCAAACAAAAACACACCTACTGGCTGTCTGTCTGTCTGGTTGCTGCAGCACATATAAACCAGCATGCACACACACACACACACCCCTCAGCTTGGCAGGGGCAACAGTACCCAAAGCACTCAGGCTGGTCCTGTACACTAAAGAACAAGGTCACTCAATTCAGCCATCGTGCACTTTGTCATATGAATGAGATATTAGCAGCATTTACACGTGTGCTTCCTCAGTAGCTACAACCACACAGGCTGTCTTGGGATGAGGGAAATGGAGGCGGCAGCAAAGAAAGCTAGTAGCGTGGCACTGCCAGCACTTGCACCCACTTTCCCATGCAACTTCTCCACCCTGTGCTAAATCCTCAGGAGCCAGCCCAGCCTACCATGTCGGCCAGCACCAGCCAAAGGAGTCACTAGAAAGCATTTGCTTTTACAGCTGCCAGAATTTTTAAAATAAAATGTTGGCAACCTGATCTCTCCTCTGGTTCACTGCTCTCGAATTCCCTCTTTGCTTCGAATGTTCCCACATCCATGGCTGCATCAAATGTCTTCCCATTTTGATTTTCAGCATGGAGGTTGTGTTCTCCCAAGCTCCCTATCTCTGAAAATGCCCCCCCCAGGGCTCTTTTTGTAGAAAAAGCCCAGCAGGAACTCATTATCATAATAGGCCACACCCAACAGCAGGAACTCATTAGCATATTGGGCCACACCCCTGACAGCACAGCTCATTAGCACATTAGGCCGCACCCACATGTTACCAGAGGTGTGCTCATCCAGCCACACCCACCTTTTGCTTGTTATTCTGTTTACCTTGTTTGTTGTCAAAACCCAGGGCCTTTTTTTGTAGCAGGAACTTCTTTGCATGTTAGGCCACACCCCCCTAATGTAGCCAATCCTAATGAGTTTCTGCTGTTGGGTGTGGCCTATTATGCTAATGAGTTCCTGCTGGGCGTGGCCAACTCGGGAGCCAGCCGGAACTCCGTTCCTGTGCGTTCCTGCCCAAAAATAGCCCTGCCCCCCCACAACTGTTCAAAGTCAGTACTTCCCCAATCTGCTGCAGCTTCAGGACCATCCCCACCCCCAACTACTCAGCGGGTTTTCATTTGTATTGAATCTGATAATTTCACAGCATTACCTACCAAGTTAGGTTTGACTAAGTGATATCATCAGAGAAGGCAAGCAGTGTGGACCGAGAGTGAGGGCTAGGGTTGCCAGACCCCCGGTCCGAATGGCCCCCCCTATTTTGGGGGCTCCTTCCCACTGTCAGCCAGCTGGCCAGTGTGGGGGGACCCTGCCCCCAGGAGCAACCAGCTGGCCACCCCTTCTACAAGATTTAAAGGGCCCTCCAGCTAACTGGTGGGAGCACATGGTCCACCGATCAGCCGGAAGGCCCTTTAAATCTTGCAGTAGTGAGGGATGAAGAGGGGTGACTGCGCACAGCTTGGAGTGCAGGCTCGCGTGGGGCCCCCCACCTCTTGCCAAAAGCATTTAAAGGGACCCTTTTGGCAAGAAGTGGGAGGCCCCACCCCCTCCAGTAACACCCCCAAAGTCCACCACCAAGGACTTGGAAGGACCTGGCAACCCTATTGAGGGCAATGCGTTTGTGATTGGTGGATTTGTCCTTGTGATTCCAACCAGTGAGGTCATCAGTTGCCCCCACTCTGAACAGGTGAACACCTGTCTTCTCTCATCAGCAGCGTTCCCTCTAAGCTGAGTTAGTGTGAGCTAGGTCACAGTTCTTTAGCCTCCGGCTCACACATTTTTGTCTTAGCTCAGGAAGGATGGCTCGAGGGCAAAGTAATTTATGCAGTAGCCAAATTGCTGGCTCACAACTGTAATGCCAGTAACTCAGAAAGTAGAATTTTTGCTCACAAGACTCCACAGCTTAGAGTGAGCATTGCTCATCAGTCTTGCAAAAATTGCTGGAGAGAGAGTTGAGAAAGGTTTTGTAAAAAGCACATTGACTTCTTTCGGCTAAGCTCAACCAATTTCCATTTCCTCATCTATGCTGGCTAATTTGGGGCCCACTAAAACTTGCTCTTATGCATTTGCCCAGTGATAGGGCAAGCAGGTCTTCTAATATCGGCCAACCCAAGTTAATGGCCCAGTGCCCTCGGCCAGCCAAGGTTATCGTGACTGTGTTTACTGTAGCCATGGGAAAACAGACTGCCTTGCCACATCCACTTTCAAACAAACAAATGAAAGGCTGTTCTCCTGGAGTCTTCTGATAACTGCACTTTGTACCGTTGATAACCCATGATTTATTACTTACACTAAACCACCCCCATGCATCTCACCCTTTTCCAGCAAAAAAAGTATCTCAAACATTTTAAATAGGCATTAGGGTACAACAAAGAAACCAAGTTAACGAACACATAGCAATTATGACATTAGGAAGACAGATTGTATGGGGGCCATTTTTTATTGCATCTATAAATCAGGAAGGAGGTATGGCAAGCGGACCACTTTTTATACTAGTGGTTAAGACGCTGAACTGCAGGCTGTGGAAGGTCGGTAGTTCAGCAGTTCGAGACCCGAGTTGCCGCATGATGGAGTAAGCTCCCGTCTCTAGTTCCAGCTCCTGCCAACCTAGCAGTTCGAAAGCAAGAAATTGCATGTAGATAAATAGGTACCACTTTGGTGGGAAGGAAACAGCGTTCCGTGCACCTTGGTGTTTAGTCATGCCGGCCACATGACCACGGAAACGTCTTCGGACAGCGCTGGCTCTTTGGCTTGGAAACGGAGATGAGCACTGCAACCCTAGAGTCGGATTCAACTGGCTTTCAAGCAAGGAAACTTTTACCTTTTTTAAATATTTGTTGCTTTCTGGAAACAATTATGGGTAGGTAGGTAGGTGTTTATCAGATTGCAGCATCGAAGCCATCATATTTATAAACTTAAATGAAACTTTGTTTCCATGGTCTTTTATAAAACCTTTCAATGGAATCGATGCATGTTAGGAAGGGGAAACCACTGATTTGATTATTTTTTAAAAAACTTTGTTTTAGTATTTGTTTTATTTTTAAAAGTTTTTAGGCCAGTCTCATGAAAACTTGAAGTGGCTTACCAAAAAGCAAATGGCTTCCAATGCAGCCAGTAAAAACAAATATACCAGTGACTAGAAGATTCACGCGGTAAAATTCCTAACCAGACAAAGCCAAACAATAGCCAAAAAAGATCTGATTCACATTCATTTCTAATGGCAAGAAAGAGGGTGGAACTTTGCATTTGGGCTATCGCTGTAAACACCCTTTACCTCGCAACTATAGGGCTGGCTAGCCTTCTGCTGGCAAACCCTGGGAATGTTTCAGGGGCAGAAATTGGGGAAGGGTAGTGTCATGAACATTGTGATGTCACTTCCAATTCGGTGCAGGGAAGTGATGGCACAGTGTTCACCAGTGCTCTAGGAATTTCCCCAATCTCTATGGTAAACCTCCCAATCTCTGGTAAATTTCAAGACCTTTTAAAACAACTACAGGTGATCACACGCATGATGTGCAGTTCCATGGGGGGGGAGTTCCATTCCAAAACAGTGTCTTTGCAGTTAAAAAATGTAAGTCATGCGTGAGTTGTATTGTATTATGTCGGCAGATATAAAAATAAGGAGTTGTTCAGGCC
>NW_015170915.1:546965-547263 GCF_001447785.1 Gekko japonicus | reverse complement strand
TGCCATAGAATCCACTGCCCAAAGCAGCCATTGTCTCCAGGAGAACTGATCTTGGTCATCTGGACATCAGTTTTAATAGCTGGAGATCTCCAGGTGCCGCCTGGAGGTTGGCTTATGTTAATTTGGGGCTATGCAGTCACAGCTAAGGTAGAAAAGCACCTCCTCCTGTGCCACGTTTTCTGGGTTCCAAGGGTCTGGAAAGTACTTCCATAGCTGCTTACATGGTTGCCGACTCTGGGTTGGGAAATACCTGTAGATTTGAGGGGTAGAGCCTGGGGAGGGCAGGATTTGGGGGGTG
>NW_015170915.1:528558-546900 GCF_001447785.1 Gekko japonicus | reverse complement strand
TGATCTGGGTCATCTGGACATCAGTTTTAATAGCTGAAGCCCTGACTGCTACGTCACATTGGCTGTCATACAGGGGCCATCTCAGCAGGATATAAGGACACAGAGTCCACCATTTTCTCCAGGGGAACTGATCTCTGACATCTGGAAAGCAGTTGTAATTATGTGTGATCTTCAGCCCTCACCTGGAGATTTGCAACCATGGTTTTCCCCAACAGACACTAAGGGGAAATTTATTTTACCTCAGAACATCAACAGCAAACTGTTTAGAATGTTAGAGGGAAAGGCCAGTGAGGCCGCATATGCAAACGACCTCTGTGTTCCGAGGCAAAGGCGAATCAGGCCACATATGCAAATGACCTCTGTGTTCTGACTGGCTGTGGGGGGGAGAGGAAGAGCAAACTGATTAGAATGTTGGAGGCAGGACTCAGGCAAAGCAGCCAGTGGATAGGGAGACCCTCTGAATGACAGATCAGAGAGCGAACTGATTTTGGAGTGTGTTGGAATGTTCAGGGGAGTCCATGACCAAAATAGAATTATATGTAAAGGTAAAGGTTCCCTTGCTCGAAAGCCAGTCGAATCCGACTCTAGGGTTGCGGTGCTCATCTCCGTTTCAAAGCCGAAGAGCCAGCGCTGTCCGAAGACGTTTCCGTGGTCATGTGGCCGGCATGACTAAACACCAAGTCACACGGAACGCTGTTACCTTCCCACTGAAGTGGTACCTATTTATCTACTTGCAATTTCTTGCTTTCGAACTGCTAGGTTGGTAGGAGCTGGAACTAGAGCCGGCAGCTCACTCCGTCATGCGGCACCTGGGTCTCGATATACCGGAGGATTATTTGATAGGCATAGAAGACCACATAGAGGGCAGTGGGCCTGGATGAGGAGCCACTATTAAATCAGTGGCTGAATTCCTTTTTCAGATAGGCAGCATCCTTGTCCTAGGTCTACAGTAATAATAGTTTTAAAAATCTAATTCATTTGTATCCAGCCATTCCTCCAAGGGCTTCAAGAGCTTATGTAAGCCCCTCTCCTCTTCCATTCTACCCTAGCAACAACACTGTGAGGTACATGATGCTGAAAAGGAGTGATTGACCAAAGGTCACTCTCAGTGTGCTTTACAAGCAGAGCAGAGATTTGAACCTGAATATTCAAAGTCCTAGTCTGACACTCTGACCCCTATACCACACTGGCTCTCAACTTAGCACCTGTACAGCATTCCCAAGTGTTCAAGGCACCTCACATACACTGTCTTGTATTATACATACAACAGCCATGTCAATGGGCTAGCATTGTTATCCCGTTGTTACAGCTGAGTGGGTGTATGTGGAGGGGGAGTGAGCTGAGGCTGAGAGAATGTGCTTTGCTTCACCACACCTAAAAGAGTTCCTGGCAATGGTACGATTTGGGCCATTTCATAGCTCAGCCACTAAGCCACCCTGTTTAAGAGAGCGCTCTTGACGCCTGTGGCTTTTCCCAGGAGCATCCAGCCCAGGCAGGAGACAGCCAGGCGAGGTGCTGCAGCTGAGCAGCTGAATCTTGAATGCGCTGGTTTGGGCTGGAAAGAAAGTCTAGCACTCGTGTCTAGAGGGAGCCTCCCTCTTAATCCGAACCCTGGGAGCTGAGCGTTCAGCGTGAGGAGCACAGCCAGAGAGGGATAAACCGAGCACGAAGACCTGACCCGCCGGCCAGAGCAGAGCTTGGCACTAGGTCATGCGCAAAGTGTTCCCACGATCACGTTGCATACTTGAAGAAAAACTCTCTCGGGTCTCCCTGTAAACCCCTTTTTTCTGCACACGGCCAAAAGGGCAGAACTGTGACGTTAAAAGAACAAAACCGGCATCAATAATACCCCTTCTTCCAAGGCCTCAAAGCCACAACATGATATTGTTTGTTTCAAATTGCCTCACAGGTAAGATAAAAACAGCAATGCACAATAAAATGTAAAAAAATATATTGTTTATTTTATTTATAGCCCGTCTTTCAAAATATTGTTGTTTATTTTATTTATAGCCCGTCTTTCTCAGTGAGACACGAGGCGGATTACAATATTTGAATAACAATTCAATCAAAGAGCGAAGATCTCTGATAAGCAAAACAATGCAGCGGAGCTAAGATTACAGAACTGACAATAATACAAGCAAAAAAAGGGTCTGAGGTAGGGTTAGAGTTGCCAGGTCCTCCCCGGCCCCCAGCATGGGGATGGGGGGGGTAGGGAGGCCAGATCCAGGTTTGGAAACTCTTAGAGATGGGGGGGGAGGAGCCCAGGGAAAACGGGGACCTCAGTGGGGGTACCACGCCATAGAGTCCACCCTCCAAAGCATCCATTATCTCCAGGGAAACTTATCTCTGTAGTCTGGAGATGAGCTGTAATTCCAGGGGATTCCCGGGTCCCACCTGGAGGCCGGAATCCCTAGGTACAGTTGCCAGCCTTCCGGTGGGGCCTGGTGTTCTCCTGGAATTACATTGCCAGCCTTCAGGTGGGGTCTGGTGTTCTCCTGGAATTACAACTGATCTCCAGACTGCAGAGACCAGTTCCCCTGGAGACAATGGCAGCATTGGAGAGTGGACTCTATGGCCTCACGTCTCTGCCGAGCTCATTTTCCTCCCCAACATTCACCCTCCACAGGCTCCACTCTCAAATCTCCAGGAATTTCCCTAACCAGAACTGGCAACCCTCGTCTAAAGCAACACAACTGCCTAAGACTCGCCGTACCATAATGCACAAAGGGTTACAAAGGTAGAAGACATTGCAATGCAGTAAAAAGGGGCGATGCATCGCTAGAACTGCAATAGACTACGATCCTATCCCTGCATGGTAGTTCTTCTGATAACCTTGATAAGAATGTCCTCCTGAACATTTCTGTTTTTCACTCGCTGCGAAGTGATAGATGCACGATGGCCTTTCCAATAACCCCATATTCAATTTTAAATCTGTAGCACTGAAACAGCCAAGGAAATTTACTGTTGTAAAAACACAACTTGCAAGAGGCCTATAAGATAGTCCCAGGGGTCATTTCCTGCAGGAGCTCACAGGAGTGGAGCTCCGGCAGTAAAGAGTCCAGGGGGCGGGCACATGCAACAAGCCCCACCCCCTGCTCCCAGCAGCCCTCAGTCAGAGCAAGAAGCAGCCAGGTAAGCTGCAGAGCCCCCCCCCCCGGTCCAAAACAGTCCAGTGGCACCTTTAAGACCAAGTTTTGTTCAGGTACAAGCTCTCCCTCCTCTGCGAGGACAGATCTGCACATTCCCCCCCCCCCAATAGCTAGGAATCCAAAACAGTCCAGTGGAGCCTGAGTGGTGGGTGTTGCCTTCTGACACACTTCCGGTGATGTCAGGGGGTGTGGCATGCAAATAAGTTATGCTAATGTGTTATGCTAATGAGCTCCTGCACCTCTTTTTCTATAAAATGACCTCTGGATAGGCCTGTATCAACCTCAAAGTTGCCAGCCGCCAGGTAGGACCTAGAGTTCTCCCGGAATGACAACTGATACAGAGATCAATTCCCCTGAAGGAAATAGCATCTTTGGAGGGTGGTCAAAGAAGACCTCTTTGTTCCTTGTCAAGTAAACAACTAAGATACAATGTAACTGTACCCCTTACTGAAACTGACCAATGAATGTATGCCAATTAAAATAATGCACCTTTACCTGTAACCAGTGAATATCTCTATATGTTATTGCACATGCCTATGTCACTTTTGAGTATAAAACCTTATGGAATCACATCCCCGCTGACCATTTTTCTCTCCCAAAACTCTGCCCTCCACAAACACCATCCCTAAATCTCCAGGAATTAGCCAAGCTGGAGTCAGCAACTCTTAACCTCTGTGTTTCCTTCCCCCAGTTCCTGGCCTTCGATACACAGCTCTTGATGGGAAACCGCCGTTATGCTATGAGCCCCGAGGAATACGTCTTTGGAGCCCTCAACATTTATCTGGACATCGTCTACATATTCTCCTTCTTCCTGCAGATTTTCGGATCCAGCCGAGATTGAGTTTGGCATGCCTGCTAGGTCCTGTGTCTGTTGAAAGAGAAAAACAGATATATGTACGAGTTAATATAACAACAGCAAAGAAAGAATGGGGGAAAGAATTAACCAACCTCTCTGGCTTTTCACAGCAAGCTCCATTCCATCAGAAGAGCACCTGCCACCCCCTGGCCTCGAGTTCCTTCTTCAGCCTGTACATAAATGCTGTGAAATCTTGTGTGACTCAAAAAAGCAATCTGGGATGTAAATGCTAGGGCTTCTTTCACGCCCATCTTTAAAAATGGAAATCATACTTGGGGTTTGCGATAGTAGGAGGTGCGGCAGGAGAAAAATGTGATATATATCTGCAGACAAACTGGAGCTGAAACAAACGTGGAGAAATTGGGGGAGGGGAATGGATCAGAATGCAAAAGTAATCTTTTCAAAGTTGTTGCGCACTGAGCAATTTGTGAAAATCTAAATGGGGGGGGGGTTCCTTGTATTTTTGTTCTGAATTGTGATTAAGGCCAGTCTTGCTTATTTGGCCTTTTCAACAAATTCTCACTCATTGAATTCCAAAGAGCACGGAAGCAGCTTGCTTAGAGTTGCTAGGGGATCCTCCCACTGTGGCGGCTCCTGAATCCCAACTGGCCTGGCTTCGGCAAGAGAACGGAATCACGCGCCCTCACAGGCCAACAGGCATTTTGGCCACACAACCTGAAAACATTCTGCCTGGGCGTGCATTTTTGGCAATGTCAGATTGTAGTGCTTCTGCAAATCTTTTAGTGTGCATATTTGGTTTTGTTTCAGCTCCAGTTCCAGGACAGGGAGAATGGGACGAGGAAACTGCAGAAGACATTGTTCAGTGTAGAGCCCTGCTTAACCAGGGGTACCACTGGGAGGAGTGGTTAGGACCCAGTCACTGGTCTAGAGCAAACGTTTGCTTGTGGACAGCGGGTGATTCTGCATCTGGCATTCACTCCATATTTTCTCAACACTGAGGAAAAGGTGCAGCTCAAAACCACATTCAGATACCCCGGGGGCAATGCCGTACTGACTGCAAAGTCACTCCTGAGCAGCCATAAATCGATGCAGAAGATACCATAAAACCCGATGATCAAAGAAAGTGAAAGCTGCATGCAATGCAGAGGGGAATCTCTGTTCCAACGTGGATTTGGTAAAACCACGGAGGGAAAAGCCAGTGCAGAATCACCCACTAGTCAGGGCGTTGGGCCTGAAAGAGCTCTTCTTGACAGCATTTAAACATGTCCACAGACTGCCGCCCTCTGCATTAGTTCCTCCATTTGGTCTCACCTTCTCTCTCCAGGGCTAGGGATGAGGAAACTGCAGAAGACATTGTTCAGTGTAGAGCCCTGCTTAACCAGGGGTACCACTGGGAGGAGTGGTTAGGACCCAGTCACTGGTCTAGAGCAAACGTTTGCTTGTGGACAGCGGGTGATTCTGCATCTGGCATTCACTCCATATTTTCTCAACACTGAGGAAAAGGTGCAGCTCAAAACCACATTCAGATACCCCGGGGGCAATGCCGTACTGACTGCAAAGTCACTCCTGAGCAGCCATAAATCGATGCAGAAGATACCATAAAACCCGATGATCAAAGAAAGTGAAAGCTGCATGCAATGCAGAGGGGAATCTCTGTTCCAACGTGGATTTGGTAAAACCACGGAGGGAAAAGCCAGTGCAGAATCACCCACTAGTCAGGGCGTTGGGCCTGAAAGAGCTCTTCTTGACAGCATTTAAACATGTCCACAGACTGCCGCCCTCTGCATTAGTTCCTCCATTTGGTCTCACCTTCTCTCTCCAGGGCTAGGGATGAGACCTTTTGCCCAGAAGCTAATCAGGGTCCAGGAGGACAGGGAGATGAAGAAGGCAGTTTTCTGCTTTTGCATTCCTAAGCTAAACAGGGCCGGACTTCAGAGAATCAGTGCTGATTTGAAGAGAGTGTTGGCTGCAGCTTCTGTAATGGCTTCTGATTAAAAAAAAAAAAAATTTGTTGCCATTATGGAGACAGAGACAAATGGAGCGTTGAACACCTTCATGGAAAAAAAGATTCCAAAATCTAGTCCATCCCTCTCCCGCCACCTTTGCCTTGATACAATCAACCATTTAGAAATATGAGGTGCATATAAAGTCTCTCCTAAGTCACCTAAGACCTTCTCTCTCCAGGGCTAGGGATGAGACCTTTTGCCCAGAAGCTAATCAGGGTCCAGGAGGACAGGGAGATGAAGAAGGCAGTTTTCTGCTTTTGCATTCCTAAGCTAAACAGGGCCGGACTTCAGAGAATCAGTGCTGATTTGGAGAGAGTGTTGGCTGCAGCTTCTGTAATGGCTTCTGATTTTTTTTAAAAAAAATTGTTGCCATTATGGAGACAGAGACAAACGGAGCGTTGAACACCTTCATGGAAAAAAAAGATTCCAAAATCTAGTCAGGACTCCATCCCTCTCCCGCCACCTTTGCCTTGATACAATCAACCACTTAGAAATATGAGGTGCATATAAAGTATCTCCTAAGTCACCTAAGAGATGTCTTTAAGAAACACCTTGGATCTTTGCAAAAACTCCTGCAACCTTCTTGTGCGAAAAACTCTCCAACTGCTTTTGAACACCATGCTCAGGTTCCCCCTACCCACCCAGGCCAGAATAGCTGCCTATACCTCAGTCGCTGGCCAGAGTTTGAGGCCATCCAGCCCTCCTTCTGTTGCTAGAAGTTGACGTATGGATAGGAAAAGGTTTGAGGCAGAGGCAAAAGATTCCAGAATGGGGAAGCTGGATCCACCAGGCACCACTGGAGTCCAGTTATTGGTGAAGAGGGTGCTTCAGAAATTCTGAATTCCTAAATTGAGCAAGAAGCTGAGTCTTTAAGGCATCGAGGTTGTATCTACACCAGCGCAAGAGTCCATATGCTTGTGCTTCACATAATGACAGAAAGTATCACCCTTTGCATCCCACTGTGGGCCATGCATTCTCTGCATTGCAGATGGATATAGCTGTTGTCGCAATCACAGTGTCGGTGTTCACATGATCTCGCACCTCTGTTATCTGGGCATTTGCACCCCACCCTTCCTCCAAGGAACTCAGGGGCATAACCTCAACTATTTGCAGGATTCAGAGAGCAAAGCTTATTTTATCCTCCCTCCCCCCCACACACACACCTGGGAGATAGGTTTGGCTGTGGCTTACCTAGGGCTACTCAGAGAACATGATAACTGAGCAATGGTTTGAACCTGAGTCTCCGTAGTTGCAAATCCAGTACCTTGTTTGCCACATCAGACTGGCTCTGTAGATATAGTATTATATATGTATATATATATCTCATATGATGCTCTCATGTATTTATTTGTTTGTTACGCCACTATCTCATTTTCTCCTCTGGGAGCTCAGGGCCCCTGACCCTGGGGGCTTCCAGGCAGTTTCCCTTCCAAGCATTGGCCGAGGCTGAGACCTGCTTAGCTTTTACAATGTAACAGCATCCGATGTCCTCAGGCCGTTCGGTGATTAAACAAGTACGTTCTGTCCCGGGGTGGTTTATTCTTCAGCAGCGCTGGCACAACCCCACGTAGATGCAGCTTTATGGCTCTTGCTCAGCCGGATCGGCCGCAGCGTTTCACAGCATCAGACCTTTGCCGCTACCCGGACGCATCAATGCCTTCCCCAGCACTGCACAGCATAAAAGCATGGTTGCCTGGGTCAGCAAGGCCTTTGCATTCTCCCCTGGAGGCATCCCACTTTGAGAATGGGAACATTTCAATGGAAGGGAGACAAACTGGATGTGTTGTTTCTAGGAAATGTTCACACGCTACTGGGGGTAGGAGTGCTGAATTGGAAGCAGGCAAAGCTGCGGGGGGTGGTGGTGGAGGAATCAGAGTTGAAATTGGCAACTGACAGCCTTATGCCAAATCTACAGTTCCCAAGCCTGGTTGCCAACAGGCTCCGGGGGTGGGGGTGGGGCTTCTCCTATTATCCCTGTCTAAAAATGACCCTTTCACAGAAAAAAAAAGATGGTCAGGGCTCATTGATTGTTTTTCTTTGCAAATTGCTGTCCACAGAGAGAGAGAAAGCTGGGTCTGGAATGGCAGATGGCTTACGTGCCGTCTTCCACCTTTGCATTTCTCCAGGCTGCAACCTGAACGAACCCCACAGTGTATCCAAATATCTTTCCATCTGCATGCGGTATTAATGTTCTCGTGTTTTGGAAATCGACCAGCTATTTTCTAAGTGCAGGCCCCGGGCAGAGATAAGCAACGGACTCTCTAGCTCTTATTTGAGAGATGATCCTTCCACCTGATACGGACGGCTTATCAGAGATCTGCCTGGGAATGGCAGGGAGCATGCGTCATTGGGTTGCCAGTGGCAATGCTGGCCAATGAAGAAAAGGGCAGAGCTTTTAGCAGGCCAATGCCAGGCACTTCATATTATAACATTCCGTTATCATACTGCTGCTTTCCCCCCCCTTAGCCCTCACGTGTTTCTACAGTCCTTCCAGAAGAGTTCCGTTTACCAACTGGTGCCCCTGAGCTAATGAGAGGAAAGTTACCATGCCCGGGCAGAAGAATGGTGTGCAAAGCAGGTTCTACCCCCCCCCCCCATGTTTTCCTAGCAGATCAGTTTTGCTCTGCCAGTTACCTCGTTTATAGAATACACTCTCTGTTTTCAAACACACAACATAATTCAGGAGATTGATTCTTCTGTAGGGCAGGGGGTGTGGAGAAAGGAAGAAAACCGTGAATCCCAAAGGAGAAAATACAGTCAAATATAGAGCTCTTGAGTAAGTCAAGGTCTAAATGACAGTCCTATCTGCCACTGAGTAAACCTTTACTCCCTAATTCTAAATGTGTGGAGTAAAGCCAGAGAAATAGGAAGGGAAAGAAGATCTGCACTCTCTCCCCACCCCACCCAGCACTTCTGTTTTATTTCATTTGCAAAAAGGCCCTCAAGTTTAACCCATTGCAAGGGGAGGTAAAGGCAATTGCCCCTGGTCACACCAGCAGCTCAGTGTCTTCTCTTATCTGCATTGCCCCATTCTGAGTATCGTTTCTTAGTCATGGAAGAGTTTGATGGAATGTTGAGGACTGGCTGTGATTGCATCGTGTTTCTTTAAAAGAAGAGGCACCGCCAGCGATGGGAGGGACAGGCCTCAAATGGGCACCATTACAGGAGAAGAACTGGGACCACAATACTAATGCTTCCTGTGAAAAGAGGTTTCTACGTAATGCCAGTGGTGGATGCTTAGTCCTTTTGCAACTGCAGCAGGAAGACTGTGTATTGTATGGCCCCCTCCAACTCTGTGATTCTATTCTATTTCTTGTAGGCTCCAGTTAGCAAAACAGACATGTGGGTTTTTAGAAACAAAATCTTTCCCTGGCAAATTAGGACATTTGGAATGTAAGATAGCTGCACGGATGGTAGAAAGTGCTATTAATTTGCACCTGGTTAATGGCAACCCCTCATGGGGTTTTCAAGACAAGAGATTAACTAACAGAGGTGGTTTGCCATTGACCGTCTCTGCATAGCAACCCTGGGCTTCCATGGTGGTCTCCCATCCAGAGTTCCCTCTAAGCTGCACTAGGGGGTGCTGGTGCACAAAATTTTAGCTCGCAGCTCAGGGATTTTTCAATCAGTTCACGTGAACTAAGAAGGCATTTTTTCCTCTCCATTAGAAACAATGGAAGTTAGGGGCAATTAGACCCCCTGGTCCAATCTTTTTGAAATGGGGGTTGAGGAGAGGCACCAGCAATTATGCTGCAAATTTGGTACCTCAAAAAACAGAGCCCCAGATATTCCCAGACTGATTCTGTATTATAGCCAGGGGGTCCATTGACTATAATGGTTCTCATAGCTTATAATGGAGCCAGAAAAAATGCACACCCCTGTTATGCTTTTCAGTATGATTTGTAAGCTGCCTTGAGAAACAGGAGAAAAGTGGGATATAAATATTTGAATAAGTAGTTTGGGCAGGTTGATAACATTTAAGCAACTTCCCGTTTGTTAGGTTAGGCAGTGTTCTGACAGTGATTGCTCCACCACTGTTAAACTTGACCTGTAATGCTGGTTGTCATATTTCACTAAAAACAACCCCCAAAGTAGACTGCAAGAGTTTTTCTCTTCCCTAAGTGCTGGTATGTTTTCTAAGGCTCAGCACAGGGCAACAGTCCAAGGCCAGGTCTACCAAAATACTGGACTGAGGCAGGTAGACGTTATCTGGAGGCCAAGTCTTCCAATATAGTGGAAAGGGGTGAGTAGACCTGTTATCCAGAGGCCACGTCTACCAATATAGTGGCAAGAGCAGGGTCAACCTGTTCTCCAGAGGCCGAGTCTACCAATATAGTGGAAAGGGGCAGGTAGACCTGTTCTCCAGAGGCCTGGTCTACCCCCGTACAGGACAGAAAATTCATTTTCTGTAATGAAATTTGACTTGATTCTGTTTACTCTTAAAATGTTTAAATTATTCTTAAAATATAGTCTAAATACAGTTTAAAATAATTAATTCTGAGATTTTTACAAGGTTATGGAAATAATCTTCTAAAAAACTAATTTACGCAAAAGTCAAATGTAGACTTGCTCACAACTTTAATGCTACTAGCTTTTTTGCTCATGAGGTAGAATTTTTGCTCACAGAACTGTGCGGCTTAGAGGGAACATCCAGGTACTAACCATGGCCAACCCTGTTTAGCTTCCCAGATCTGACAAGATTGGGCTAGTCTGGGCTGTCCAGGTCAGGGTGCAAAGACCTATACAGTGTCCCAAAACCTTCAGGACAAGAGCATAAGTCCATTTAATGAACAAAATTGTTCCCTTTTCCACAGTTTTGAAGAGATAGCTCTCCCTTCTCTTTTGTTCAGTCTCTTTCCATCCAAAAGGAAGAGGAGTTGTATAACCTCAATCCCAGCAAGACTTAGCTTTTGTAGTACTCTAGGATCACTAGGACCAGGAAATCAGAGGCTTTATTAATGCCCTATAGGCCACTTTATCAGTTTCTACCTTATGGCTATATTATTAAGTGAACTACATCCAAAAGGTTTATCAGGCTAAAGGTAGGATGCCACCAGAGGTTACCATGACATGGCAACTTCTACCATGGCAACCCTAACCCTAAATCCTAACCCCTTAACCCTAACTGTGTCCTAACCCAAAACCTAACCCAAACTTCTGTGCCTTTCTGGAATAAATGTATGCCAGTTTGGATACAAGCAACAACAACCCCTGAAGCTTAATATGCAAGGTGATATCGGCGATATCAATTAAACAAAACAACCAGCTAGAGACTAGACTAAAGCTCCTTCAGCACACCTTGATTCATTAGCCAGGGAGGTGGATTACTTTCTGGAATAAATGTATGCCAGTTTGGTTACAAGCAACAACCCCTGAAGCTTAATATGCAAGGTGATATCGGCGATATCAATTAAACAAAACAACCAACTAGAGACTAGACTAAAGCTCCTTCAACATACCTTGATTCATTAGCCAGGGAGGTGGATTATTTCCTTCCAGGGACAAATGAGCAGCCCATACTTCAAAGAAAACTGTTGGTAACTGTAAGGAGCTGCATAGGGAAAGTACACATCTTTTTCAATTACAGATAACTTCCAGTCAGAATGTCAGGATGCTTGGTAAGATGCAAAGTACAGCTTTTTACTTGTTCGGTATCCAAAGCGCTGGGTTCAAAATACCCCCCACCTGCAAACAATGGATTTGTTTCAACTGTCTCCATTATGGACATCTGCTTCGCTTATGCATGGGTAACCAAAGCAAGCTATGTTTGGAAAAGAAAAGAATCACAGCTACCCAACTGGACACAGCCAAGTCACAGGTGTAAGAGGCTAGATAAAGGTGATTTTTATCAGAGGTAGCCTTTTAGAACTGTTAGCAGAGATGGGAGGAGTACACCAATAAATTATTCCCAAACACACAGGGCTGCATTTGGTAAAGTTTACTGCAAGAACAGGACATGGAGATGAAACAGGAAGGTAGGTGATGGCTGTAGATCTCCTTGGATTACAAGTGATCTCCCCTGGAGAAAATGGCTGCTTTGGAAGGTGGAGCCTACAGCATTATACCCCATTATACCCTCCCCTTAGGCTCAGTGGAAGAGCCTCTGCTTTGCATGCAGAAGCTCCCAGGGTTCAATCCCTGGCATCTCCCGTTAAAAGGACCAGGCAGTAGGTGATGTAAAAGACCTGAGGCCCTGGAGAGCCACTGCCAGTCTGAGCAGACCGTACTGACAATGGTAGACAGATGGTCTGATTCAGTATAATGCAGCTTCATGTGTAAACCCCTCCCTCCACAGGCTCCACCTCCCAAAATGGCCAGGTATTTCCCAACCCCAGCTGCAAACCCTTCCGATGGGGAACGATGCGTTTGTTCCCCAATGTGGTGAAAAAGGGAAGATGGGGTTCCCTTTGTCCACCCAAAACAGGCTATAGTGGGGAACATGGGACGTGCATGGACAAAAATCATATGAGATGAGGGCTTTAGTAAAGACCAGACATGGGTGAGATTGAGACAAAAAGCTGGCTGTGTCCAGAATGTGCATATCCTTGCAATGAGAATCATGTAAGTCTCTCCCTCTCCCTCCCTCCCTCTCTGCCTCCAAGATCTTTCAAGCATCCAAAGTGACCATGTGGCTGCTCCATGCGATGCCAAGGAGATCCTCAGGGAAATACAAGTGTGCTGCAGCCACCAGCAGCAAAGGCCGAAGTGGAGATTTTATTGGTTTATATGATGATACATTTATATAACCCTTTTTCTGTTGAGACATCCAAAGTGGTTTACAACTTAAAATATGAAAAGACAAAACAGTTAGACAGCTAGACATTGTTTGTTGTTTTCTTGGGTAGTGACAATGGTATTATTTATTTGTTTGTTTGTTTATGCTATTTGTAGTCCGCCTTTCCCACTGAGACTCAAGGCGGATTACAGAGATTCAGTACAATCAACAAGAAGGGACATTCTGTAAACAATGAAATAGGGTTTCGGTTGTAGAACCAACCAGAAATCTAAAAAAGCAGCACTGAAGCAAAGCATAAATATTAACATGACACATCAGATGATACAAGATTACCAGGGTCCCCGTGTTCTTTCACCTTCAATCTTTCCCAGCATCAGGGTCTTCTCCAGTGAGTGCTCCCTTCTCATTTGGTGGCCAAAGTATTTGAGCTTCAGTTTCATTATCTGGCCTTCCAGGAAATAGTCAGGGTTGATTTCTTTTAGGATTGACTGATTTGATCTTTTTGCAGTCCAAGGGACTCTCAAGGCGGATTACAGAGATTCAATACAATCAACAAGAAAGGACATTCTGTAAACAATGAAATAGGGTTTCGGTTGTAGAACCAACCAGAAATCTAAAAAAACAGCACAGAAGCAAAGCATAAGTATTAACATGACACATCAGATGATACAAAATTACACACAGAACCCACAGGAAACTATATACAGTAGTGTAGACTGTAGTCCCTAACAATTTGTCCAAGTAACTTTGAGAAGCCTTTTGTAACAGTGCTATTCCTGTTGCTGACGTAGAAAAGCCCTTTCGAAAGCATGAAGTTCCTGACTCAGGTTTTACTCAGGTTTTGCTTATGCCCTCACATCAGAGCCCACAGGTCTTTTCACTAGCCCTTGGGATTATGTGGGAGAGGTTACCTCACTGGTTTCCCTCAGATGAGCCCTTCAGAAGTGGTTGGCAGGGCTTTGCTTGCCAGGGTTCCTTCTCTCATGATTGAATGGGTGTAGCTATAGTGTGCATACCACAACTGATACTGAAAAAAAAAATCAAACTTTGTGGAGTTAACTACAATTGTGGGAGCTGCATACATCCAGATATAATGCATGTGAGGCTTTGATGTGGCCAGTCACAGAAACAAAAGCTTCCAGCATAGGGCTGCCAAGTCCCCCCGGGGGGCGGGGAAACCCCCGCCCCAGAGGCCTGTTCCCCGCTGCTGGTGTGTGGGGCCCCGGGGGGAACCTCGCCCCTATGTGCGCGTCACCAGAAAGTGATGTTAGGATGCCAAACACATTGGGGGCGGGGCCACGACCATCGGAGGGAAAACTCTATGGTTTTCTCTCCGAGGGTCGTGGCCCTGCCCCCAGCATGCCCAGCGTCCTAACGTCACTTCCAGGAGACATGCGTGCGGTGCGCGCACTCTCCAGTCGCCGCCTGGGAGTCCCCCGCTGTGGCGACTGCAACGACTTGGCAACCCTAATCCAGCACCTATGGTTTTTAGCGATTGCAATCTCAGTAAACCCCATTTTCAGAGGGATGGCCATCCCAACTTTGTTCAACAAGAATTAATTTCTGCTTTACCACTGAAAAAAATAATCTTCAAGACTTACTACAACTTCAGTTAAATCACAATAATGAACAGTAAACGACTGAATCAAAATAATCCTAAAAGCCAGATCAATTATACACAACAGGTATCCCATACCGATATGGGATAGTTGGTGGCAATTACTATTTAATTAGTAGTTATAGATTGGTAAATGGGTGGGATGAGGTCAAAAGGGAGGGAATTAATAATGAGTCTCTTGTTTAATTCTAAAAGGAGAACCTCATTCTGTCATGTATGCACCCAATGACTTCTCACACTTCTGTAGTAAAACTTCCACATGGTTTATGTATGAAGCATTCATTTAATCTGGAGTAGTGTATTTTGCACTGGTTTGAAAGCACTGGGGGAAGTTGTTCTTTTGATTAAAAGATACATTGGAAAAAATATGTTGCAATTAGTTCAAAATGAGCATGGAATTAAATTAGTTCTGCAACAGTGAGTTAATTAGATTAACTGGTTAAAAAAAACCCCGATCAGCTGAAAAGGTGTTCTCATTAATTGGTCAGCCATTTAACTGTGTGAATTAATTTTACTGCCCATTGGGCTTCTTTTTGGTCTGTTAGCCACTTAAAATTAGATTTTGGAGAGGTGGGATAAAAATATTGTAAATGAATACATTTGCAGATTTAATCAAACACGTGAAAGCTTATACCGTGAAAAAAAACTTTGTTGGTCTTAAAGGTGCCACTGAAACTTTGTTCTGCTGCTTCAAACCAACATGGGAGAGGCAGGGAGGAAGCAACTTACCCTCCCTCTTCTCCTGCCTCCTCCTGGCTGAATGAGGTCCGGAAGCGGGGCGGCCGGAAGCAGGGGGCAGGGCTTCGTCATGTGCCCCGCCCCCAGTACCTCACCCGAGGGAACTGCGATTCCCTGCGTTCCCCCCGAAATGACCTCTGCTCAGAAGATTAAGCAACTAAGAGTGCTTTAATTGTGTGGCAGCTGTAATTTACACACACACACACATATATATCAGAGATAAGGTGGATCTCCCCACCCCCATGGCTTTCTGATCTCCCCCATCCTGGAGGAGCCTGAAATCTTGTAACAACTAGCAACAGGAGTCCCTGGTCTGGAAGGGGATTTCGAGCTCCCATAGGAGACGGGAAAATCGCACTCTGCAAGTGGACTCTTTGCACCTATGGAATCCATGTTTTTGTTTACAAAAGAAACATGGAAGCCTACACTGGCATACTTGGAACAAGTCTTTATTATGGATTAGAAGCAACTACCTAGCACAAAATAAAATGCCAGCACAATAAAGCAAACATCACAATGACCCATCACATTGACCCATGGACCAATGTATGATGTGCTCCTGTGAATGAAATAATCGTGCACAACAAGTGCTCCAGATGATCCGCTGTGATTCATTCTCTTGGCACAACAAGCCTGAACTGATGCTGTACTGTCATTCCAGACCGTGGGTGTTGAAATCCACCTGAATCATCTGGATTTCGCCTTTGTTGTTGCTGAGTAATGGAGGCTGGGTGAATCCAGAGCAAGTTGCTATAATTATCCCTTCTTATGTAAACACTAATAAATTTCACAAGCCAATGACACAGGGCAGGTGCTTCCCTAGGAATCCTGTCATGCAAACGGTCTCAAACATATGCATAGCCCTGGAGTGCATAGGTAAAAGGCCCCCATGGGTCACTGTAACTAACAATGATGTTCTGACATGGCCAAGGATACCGTTGGTGCTGAGCCTCAATGAAATGCCGTGCGGAGGCAGTTTAAGCAAGACACGAGGAGCAGGCGGTCAGTACAGAGGAAGCCACAACGGAACCTGCTGTCCCTCAGATACAGTCTACAAGAATGAGTCAGTCTAGAACTTCTTCAGTTCAGAACTTATAATTACAGTAATTTAAACACGGGCCATTTCGTAGAAAGAGAGGTGCAGGAGCTTATTAGCATAACTCATTAGCATAACATATTTGCATATGCCACACCCCCTGACATCACCGGAAGTGTGTCAGAAGGCGACACCCACTGCTCAGGCTCCGCTCCAAAAATCTCCAGGTATTTCCCAACTCAGAGTTGGCGAGCCTACCCTCCTTTCTGTTTGGTTCTAACTTTGGGAAACACAGAAAGAAAGAGAGGGAGGGAGGGAAGGAAGGAAGACTAGACTAGACTAGACCTCAAGAGCATCCAAGGAAGCTGATGGGCGGTAGGTTCAGGATGGACAAAAGGAAATGCTGCTTTACACAGAGAGTGATTAAAATGTGAAATTCGCTGCCAGAGGATGTAGAGGATGTCACAGGGATAAACTGCTTTAAAGGGGGATTAGATAAATCAATGAAGGATAAGTCTATCAGTGGCTACTAGCCATTCAAGTCCAATAGCACCTTTAAGACCAGAAAAGTTTTATTCAAGGTATAAGCTTTTGGTTAAACTTTGTTGGTCTTAAAGGTGCCAGTGGACTTGAATTTTGTTCTGTTGCTTCAGACCAAGACACAGATGAATCTACTGGCTATGGTGACTGAGGGGAACCTTCACACAAAGATCACACTCACTAACAGAACCAGGCCACAGTAGTTTCCCCATTGTTACTGGTCGTATTATTGCTCTGGGGAGCTCTAGGGCAGCAGCCTACAGCCCGTTGCTATGCAGGTGTGGTGGCTCAAGTGGTTAAGACGCTGAACTGCAGGCTGTGGAAGGTCAGTAGTTCAGCGGTTCCTGTCTCTAGTTCCAGCTCCTGCCAACCTAGCAGTTCGAAAGCAAGAAATTGCAAGTAGAGAAATAGGGACCACTTCGGTGGGAAGGTAACAGCGTTCCGTGCGCCTTGGTGTTTAGTCATGCCGGCCACATGACCACGGAAACGTCTTCGGACAGCGCTGGCTCTTCGGCTTTGAAACAGAGATGAGCACCGCAACCCTAGAGTCGGATTCGACTGGCTTTCGAGCAAGGGAACCTTTACCTTTACCTATGCAGGTTTACTCAAACATAAGAACTAGCACATTCAGACAGGTTCATGGGCAAATGGGCATCACTATAGCCTCACAATCACAAGCCACCTGCTGCACCACATTACCCCTGGTTAATCTGGAGCAGAGAGTTGTGATACTGCCTATGCACACATGTAACCCTGAATTGTGCTGTCAAAAGGAACGTAACTTGAAGTAAGTACCTGCATCAGCCAGCCTGAAGTTAATCTCCCTGCTCATTTCAATTAAATATGTGGGCCTGGGAAAGGAGGGGGGGTGGGGGCCTTTCCAAGGTGCTGCGTTTAGCGCGGGGCTGGAAAAACGGGTGGTGGTGGTGGAGGAAAGGCCCTTAGCCAGGATTTTTTAAGTCAGGGGGCATTTAAATTTCTTAGGGGGCACTGGCTAATCGAATTAAAGGCATACCCGGCTCCTTCCCCACACCTGCTGCCGCTCGGGGGCCCTGGACTGGATGGGAAGCCAGTAAGTCAGGGGGCTTAGCCCCAAGATGCCCCACTGTAGCTGGGGGCCTTTCCCGAGCCTGGAAAGGCGGGGGAACCGCAACTTACCTTTCTTCTTCATTCTCCTCAGCCTGACTGAAGGGAGGGCTGCTGGGAGCAGGAGGCGGGGCTTGCTACATGTCCCCATCTAGGGATCCCAAGTCCCCCCGAGGGGTGGGGAAACCCCCGCCCCAGAGGCCCGTTCCCCGGCACCGCTGGATCGGGCCCTGGGGGGAACTCCACCCCGACGTGTGCGTCACCCGGAAGTGATGTGGGCATGCTGGGCACACTGGGGGCGGGGCCACGGCCATACAAGGGAAAACTCTATGGTTTTCCCTTGTATGGCTGTGGCCGCGCCCCCAGCGTCCCGGAAGTGATGTGGGCATGCTGGGCACACTGGGGGCGGGGCCACGGCCATACAAGGGAAAACTCTATGGTTTTCCCTTGTATGGCTGTGGCCGCGCCCCCAGCGTGCCTGGTGTCCTCCCGTCACTTCTGGGTGATGTGCATGCGGCGTGTGCGTGCTTCGCGCATGCATGCACAAGACGCCGCCCGGGAGCCCCCAGCGAAGATACACTTGGCAACCCTATCCCTGCCCCCTGGCCTCCTCACT